>NW_018408698.1:24632-24898 GCF_002113885.1 Mizuhopecten yessoensis
CTAGCCCTCATCACTAAAACCCTAACATTACAACCACAATATCCCTTCTTATAGCCCCCATCATTAAAACCCCAACATTACAACCTCAATATCCCTTCTTATTGCCCTCATCACTAAAACCCAAACATTACAACCTCAATATCCCGTCTTATAGCCCCCATCACTAAAACCCAAACATTACAACCTAAATATCCCCTCTTATAGCCCTCATCACTAAAATGCTAACATTACAACCTCAATATCCCTTCTTATAGCCCCCCATCACT
>NW_018408698.1:29048-29456 GCF_002113885.1 Mizuhopecten yessoensis
TACTAAAACCCTAACATTACAACCTCAATAGCTCTTCTTATAGCCCCCATTACTAAAACCCCAACATTACAACCTCAATATCCCTTCTTATAGCCCCAATCACTAAAACCCCAACATTACAACCACAATATCCCTTCTTATAGCCCCCATCATTAAAACCCCAACATTACAACCTCAATATCCCTTCTTATAGCCCCCCATCACAAAAACAGAAACATTACAACCTCATTACCCCTTCTTATAGCCCTCATCACTAAAATTCTAACATTACAACCACAAAATCCCTTCTTATAGCACTCATCACTAAAACCCCAACATTACAACCTCAATATCCCTTCTTATAGCCCCCCATCACAAAAACAGAAACATTACAACCTCATTACCCCTTCTTATAGCCCTCATCACTAA
>NW_018408698.1:32265-39458 GCF_002113885.1 Mizuhopecten yessoensis
AGAAAATAGATAAATATATATTTTTTCACAAGGGGGGTACTTTATATGCAGGGGGGGGGTTACATTTTATGCAGGTATACAAAGTATCCGGATACTTTTTGGTAGGGGGGTACTTTTTATGCATGACACCGGCAACTGTTTTTGTTGACCTTTGGCCATGGAAGGTTTCTGTAAAATTTCATTGAAATTGGTTCAGGGGTTTTGGAAAAGAAGTCGAAAATGTAAATTGTTTACAGACGCACGACGGACGACGGACGACGACGGACAAAAGGCGATCGCTATAGGTCACTTGAGACTTTGTCTCAGGTGACCTAAAAAACCCACATTAGAGTGTTATTCTTAACCAGAGACATATATTACAATGTATACGACCTTGGTTTATAGTCTAAACAGTTGCTCTCGTATAACGAACCTGTGACTACTAAAATTTAGAACCTATGAAACTTCTAATCTAAAAGGTAAAGCGTGATCACGTTGTTAAATATATGAATTATCTGAATTAATATTGAATATTGTATTACCTGTCTTCAGGCAGAGACATATAAAGCCGTACGTAGTATATACGTCTCTGCTTCAGGTCAGCTGTGACAATGATAATAATATATAAACTAAAGGTCTTTTGTTTTGGTTTCGTTTATATCATAACCAGAGACCTTCTCTGTATTAACGTAATTTATTAGGTATCAGCACATTTTAACTACTCATTACCACTGTAGTTCGTACTACAGCTAAGACGTTTGTTTAACTACTCATTACCACTGTAGTTCGTACTACAGCTAAGACGTTTGTTTAACTACTCATTCATTATCAAATACATATATAGATAAAATACGCCGTGTGAATGATGTAATTGATATACAATATGTGTGAAGATAAGTTCTGTGAACCGACCTTACACGAAAATGGCGCCTTTTCATTGGTTGATATAATATGCACAAGGATACTAAAAGTGTCAATTCGCTCTTTTATAATTCAATTGAATTTGACAGTTCATAATTAGCCACATAATTGTGTAAAAGTATTGAATGTAAAAGTACTGAATCTTTCAATTTAATATCTAGATATAAAGGACCCTGGCATTATTCCCCGTGAATCGATCTTTGGCATCATCACACTCCATGTGCAGTCCATCTTTAACCTTACATCAGTCATGTCACAAGTACAGGTGAATTCCGAAGACGATCTGACAAAACATACAAGTTTGCAACACGCCAATTAAATGATGCCTTTTTACATTTCAATGTTGCATTAAAAGTGTTGTTGGACGGAATTAAGAGAATAAAAATGCCACAAATCTTGATAATGTGATACAAAGGATCTTAAACTCGATCTAAAATTGAAGATTTATGAAACGAGCCTTAAGAATTTTTCAATTTGGCGAGCGTCTGGTGAGCTAAAATGAAAAAATCGTGACGAGTTTCATTAATCTCATATGAAATGGAAACCCATATCAGATCATATATATATATATATATGTGTGTGTATTTTACGGTATTACTATGATCCCCTTCCCCCAAGGATGCTTCTGACCAAATCCTTTCATTCCTACAGAAGAAGAAGGATTTTAAAGAATAAGTTGCTATATATCCCCTATTTGGACCCGCCCCTCAGGCCCCTGGGGGCCAGACCCACCATTTATACAAAATTGGTTCTTCTTCACCCAAGAATGCTCCACACCAAATTTTGTCAAAATCCGCTTTGTGGTTCATGACTAGTAGTGTAAAGTTGACGGACGACGGACGACAGACGACAGACGCTGCGGTATGGCATAAGCTCACCTTGGTCCTTCGGACCAGGTGAGCTAAAAAATTGGAATGAAATGTATATATATAGGCCGATTTATATATTACGGACGAAGAAATAATATAAAAAGAAAAAAATCTCAAATTTAGTACTTACGTATCTGCCATAGCGATATCACAACAATGAAAATACAAAATGATGGTCTAAGGTAAAGAGTACTATTTGTTTAAAATTTAGTATTTTTATAATAATAATATTGATGAACAAAAAAACATCATGCCCAGTGTGGGGTGAACTCGGAACCATTACATTACTGATCTGACACCGATGTCACTTCAATCAAGATCAACAACATCAGCGTAAATTTACATATATATAACTCTTCTGTAGAAAAGGAAAAAAATGATAAATGCACATCCTTTTAAATGCAGAAGTCCTCTGACTATATGCAGTTATTTTCTGCGTTGTTGTTGTTGTTGCACTGAAAGAAATTTGTACATCGCTATTGTTACCGAAGATGTTGCAACTATGACAATGCCCGTAGCAACCACAGGGACCTGGGAATTTGTTACAGCTATATTTAGACCGAAACTAAGGTGTTCAAAGTAATTTTACAGTGGTTTAGATCAGCTTTCGATAAAAATGACACCCCCAATGATCATAAACCTCTAAAATATGTAAAATTATTCTGAACACCTTATTTTAGGTCCAAATATAGCTGTAACAAATTCTCAGGTGCCTGTATGTCGTGAGTGAATGGTTATAAATCTTGATCTCTTGTAAAAAAAACGTACACTTTGGTATATTATGTACATCTTTATAAGCTGTCAAGAGAACTAGTGATTATGGCTCTGAGAAATTCCTTAAAATTGAAATCAAGGCTTTACTCATCATTGTGTGTCATCAATGGTTGACAGCATGATTTGCTAAAGATACATTTAAGTTACATTGTACAATCCATCTCTATCTAAACATCCCTTCTTATAGCCCCAATCACTAAAACCCTAACATTACAATCTCACTACCCCTTCTAATAGCCCTCATCACTAAAACCCTAACATTACAACCTCACTATCCCCTCTTATAGCCCCCATCACTAAAACCCTAACATTACAACCTCACTACCCCCTCTTCTAGACCCCATCACTAAAACCCTAACATTACAAGCTAAATATCCCTTCTTATAGCCCTCATCACTAAAACCCTAACATTACAACCTAAATATCCCTTCTTATAGCCCCCATCACTAAAACCCTAACATTACAACCTCACTACCCCTTCTTATAGCCCCCATCATTAAAACCCTAACATTACAACCTCACTACCCCTTCTTATAGCCCCCATCACTAAAACCCTAACATTACAACCTCACTACCCCTTCTTATAGCCCCCATCACTACAAGAGGCCCAGAGGGCCTGTATCGCTCACCTGAATATGTTTAAAATAATTGGTATGAAGTAGGTGCTGTAAGTACATATGAAATTTCAGAAAGATCCATCCAGTACTTGAGATATAGCAAGAACAAACTTCAAACAGAGCCCCACCCCTATATGCCACCTAGGGTGTCATACCCACCAATTATACAAAATTGAGTCCCTTTGACCCAAGGATGCTCCAGACTAAATAAGGATAAAATCCCATAATCCCGATGGTCGAAGAAGGATTTTAAAGGTTTTACCTCTGTTTCTCCTATTGGGCCCCGCCCTTCTGCCCCTTGGCAGACCACACTCACTGCATGCTTATACAAAATTGAGTCCCCTTGGCCCATTGATGCTCCAGACTAAAATAGGATAAAATCCCTTAATCTCTATGGTAGAAGAAGGATTTTAAAGGTTTTACCTCTATTTCCCCTATTGGTCCCCACCTCTCTGCCTCCAGAGGGGTCAGACCCACCGTTTATACAAAATTGAGTCCCTTTTGCCTAAGGATGCTCCAGACTAAATTAGGATAATATCCCTTAATTTCTATGGTAGAAGAAGGATTATAAAGGTTTTACCTATATTTCCCCTATTGGGCCCTGCCCCTCAGGCCCCTGGGGAGCCACACCCACGATTTATACAAAGTTGGTTTCCCTTCACCCAAGGATGCTTCAGACCAAATATGGAACAAATCCTTTAATTCCTACAGAAGAAGAAGGATTTTAAAGAATTTGCTATGTTTCCCCTATTGGGCCCCACCCCTCAGGCCCCTGGGGGGCCACACCCACGATTTATACAAAATTGGTTCCCCTTCCCCCAAGGATGCATCTGACCAAATATGGAACAAATCCTTCATTCCTACAGAAGAAGAAGGATTTTAAAGAATAATTTGCTATGTTTCCCCTATGAGGCCCTGCCCCTCAGGCCCCCAGGGGGGCCAGACCCACTGTTAATACAAAATTGGTTCCCCTTTACCCAAGGATGCTCTACACTAAATATGGACCAAATCCTTTTATTCCTACGGAAGAAGAAGGATTTTAAAGAATAATTTGCTATGTTTCCCCTATTTGGCCCCACCCCTCAGGCCCCTGGGGGGCCACACCCATGGTTTATACAAAATTGGTTCCCCTTCACCCAAGGATGCATCAGACCAAATATGGAACAAATCCTTTCATTCCTACAGAAGAAAAAGGATTTTAAAGAATTTGTTATATTTCCCCTGTTTGGCCCCCGCCCCTCAGCCCCCAGGGGGGCAAGACCTACGGTTTATACAAAATTAGTTC
Organism: Mizuhopecten yessoensis; assembly: GCF_002113885.1. Classification (NCBI taxonomy): domain Eukaryota; kingdom Metazoa; phylum Mollusca; class Bivalvia; order Pectinida; family Pectinidae; genus Mizuhopecten; species Mizuhopecten yessoensis. Next base: position 36,711 of record NW_018408698.1, read on the forward strand.
CCCTTCACCCAAGAATGCTTCAGACCAAAGATGGAACAAATCCTTTCATTCCTGCAGAAGAAGAAGGATTTTAAAGAATTTGGTATATTTCCCCTATTGGGCCCTGCCCCTCAGCCCCCAGGAAGGCCAGACCTACCATTTATACAAAATTTGTTCCCCTTCCCCCAAGGATGCTTTTGACCAAATTTGGTCAAATTCAGCTCAGTCGTTCATGACTAGTAGTGTTTTAAAGGAAAATTTGACGGACGGACGAAAGGACGGACGGACGGACGGACGGACGGACGGATGACAGACGACGGACGACGGACGACAGACGACAGACGACAGACGCGGCGGTATGGCATAAGCTGAGCTAAAAACCCTAACATTACAACCTCACTACCCCTTCTTATAGCCCCCATCACTAAAACCCTAACATTACAACCTCAGTATCCCTTCTTATAGCCCTCATCACTTACACCCTAACATTACAAACTCAATATCGCTTCTTATAGCCCCCATCACTTAAACCCTTACATTTCAACCTCAGTATCCCTTCTTATAGCCTCCATCACTAAAACCCCTAACATTACAACCTCAATATCCCTTCTTATAGCCCCCATCACTAAAACCCCTAACATTACACCCTCAATATCCCTTCTTATAGCCCCCAGCACTAAAACCCTAACATTACAACCTCACTACCCCTTCTTATAGCCCCCATCACTGAAACCCTTACATTACAACCTCACTACCCCTTCTTATAGCCCCCATCCCTAAAACCCTAACATTACAACCTAAATATCCCTTCTTATAGCCCCCATCACTAAAACCCTAACTTTACCACCTCACTTCCCCTTCTTATAGCCCCCATCACTAAAACCCTAACATTACAACCTCACTACCCCTTCTTATAGCCCCCATCACTAAAACCCCTAATATTACAACCGTAATATCCCTGCTATAGCCCCCATCACTACAAGAGGCCCAGAGGGCCTGTATTGCTCACCTGAATATGTTTAAAATAATTGGTATGAAGTAGGTGCTGTAAGTACATATGAAATTTCAGAAAGATCCATCCAGTACTTGAGATATAGCAAGAACAAACTTCAAACAGAGCCCCACCCCTATATGCCACCTAGGGTGTCATACCCACCAATTATACAAAATTGAGTCCCTTTGACCCAAGGATGCTCCAGACTAAATAAGGATAAAATCCCATAATCCCGATGGTCGAAGAAGGATTTTTAAGGTTTTACCTCTGTTTCTCCTATTGGGCCCCGCCCTTCTGCCCCTTGGCAGACCACACTCACTGCATGCTTATACAAAATTGAGTCCCCTAGGCCCATTGATGCTCCAGACTAAAATAGGATAAAATCCCTTAATCTCTATGGTAGAAGAAGGATTTTAAAGGTTTTACCTCTCCCCTATTGGGCCCCGCCTTTCTGCCTCCAGAGGGGTCAGACACACCGTTTATACAAAATTGAGTCCCTTTTGCCTAAGGATGCTCCAGACTAAATTAGGATAATATCCCTTAATCCCTATGGTAGAAGAAGGATTATAAAGGTTTTACCTATATTTCCCCTATTGGGCCCCGCCCCTCAGGCCCCTGGGGGGCCACACCCACGATTTATACAAAATTGGTTCCCCTTCACCCAAGGATGCTTCAGACCAAATATGGAACAAATCCCTAAATTCCTACAGAAGAAGAAGGATTTTAAAGAATTTCCTATGTTTCCCCTATTGGGCCCCACCCCTCAGGCCCCTCGGGGGGCCACACCCACGATTTATACAAAATTGGTTCCCCTTCCCCCAAGGATGCTCCACACTAAATATGGAACCAATCATTTCATTCCTACAGAAGAAGAAGGATTTAAAAAATTAATTTGCTATGTTTCCCCTATTGGGCCCTGCCCCTCAGGCCCCTGGGGGGGGCCAGACCCATTGTTTATACAAAATTGGTTCCCCTTTACCCAAGGATGCTCTACACTAAATATGGACCAAATCCTTTTATTCCTACAGAAGAAGAAGGATTTTAAAGAATTTGCTATATTTCCCCTATATGCCCCCGCCCCTCAGCCCCCAGGGGGGCCAGACCCACTGTTTATACAAAATTGGTTCCCCTTTACCCAAGGATGCATCAGACCAAATATGGAACAAATCCTTTCATTACTACAGAAGAATAAGGATTTTAAAGAATTTGTTATATTTCCCCTGTTTGGCCCCCGCCCCTCAGCCCCCAGGGGGGCCAGACCTACGGTTTATACAAAATTGGTTCCCCTTCAACCAAGAATGCTTCAGACCAAAGATGGAACAAATCCTTTCATTCCTACAGAAGAAGAAGGATTTTAAAGAATTTGCTATATTTCCACTATTGGGCCCTACCCCTCAGCCCCCAGGAAGGCCAGACCCATCATTTATACAAAATTTATTCCCCTTCCCCCAAGGATGCATTTGACCAAATTTGGTCAAATTCAGCTCAGTCTTTTATGACTAGTAGCATTTTAAAGGAAAAGTTGACGGACGGCCGACGGCCGACAGCCGACGGACGCTGCGGTATGGCATAAGCACACCATGGTCCTTCGGACCAGGTGAGCTAAAAACCCTAACATTACAACCTCACTACCCCTTCTTATAGCACCTATCACTAACACCCTAACATTACAACCTCAATATCCCTTCTTATAGCGCCCATCACTAAAACCCCTAACATTACAACCTAAATATCCCTTCTAATAGCCCTCATCACTAAAACCCTAACATTACAAC
>NW_018408698.1:42538-42746 GCF_002113885.1 Mizuhopecten yessoensis
CTTAGTAAAACCCTAACATTACAACCTCAATATCCCCCCTTACAGCCCTCATCACTAAAACCCTAACATTACAACCTCAATATCACCCCTTATAGCCCTCATCACTAAAACATCAACATTACTACCTCAATATCTCCTCTTATAGCCCTCTTCACTAAAACCTTAATATTACAACCTAAATATCCCTTCTTATAACCCCAACCACTAA
>NW_018408698.1:42854-45755 GCF_002113885.1 Mizuhopecten yessoensis
TGTCCTTCATTCTGTGGCACCCACCATACCTTTTAAGACTGGAGGAGTTATATCCCCTTTATCACAATTAGAAAGATGGCAACAGACCAAATACAATCCTACGGTATTTACCTGAAGCTTACAACAATTGGTAAAATTTGAACACCTAACAGATTGTTTTCTTCCCCAATGGTTAAGAGATATGTTATATCAATGCCAGGTACTGGCAATATTTGACTTAAAATTTGCATCTGAAAATGGTATTCAGATAAACCAGCACAAAATCATATGTAGGTAATCACTTTAAGATAAAAGTGATCACAAATACCTTGCCTATAAATAGTGTATGTCAGTTACACAGATAGCTGGGGCGTTACTAGTTAAAGACCTAGGGGGGCTCCCGTTCAAGCCCTATAAATCAACCCGCAAACCAACCCAAGCCTCCCCTCCCGATACGACACATTCCAACAGGTTTAGTAAAACAAACAATAGTAATAATAACAGTAGAGGGGTTATATATAACATCCCCATGCATGTCCCGATAATTTTTTTCCTCAGTCCCCTTATAGTAAAAGCCAGAATGTGTAACTTTAAAGGAAAAGAAACAACTTCAATCCTCCTCCTGTTCAAGACCCCTAACGTACCACGTAACATCCGGTATGGCGAAAGAATTTTTAAAGTCACCCCATTCGTAAATAGGACAAACAAACCACAAGAAGTTAAGAAACAAATCAAACCCACCCAAAAAGTAAATGTTAACACACAAACTAAGACCTACGCAGAAGCCGTCATAAATGTAAAACATACCTCACAGAATTCAAAACTAAAACAGGAACCCCTATGAGAATGAATATAAAACAAGCTAATAAGGAATTAGGAAACCAAATTGTCACAAAACAACAATTTGCAAACACAATGTGTGCTTTTTTTTATCTCCCTGGCAAACTTACAAGAAAATCCAACTAAACTATACGACACATTCCACAATACAATGATGGAAGAAATAGGAATAGGAATAAATGTAACAGTCACAGCCCACCCAGAGGACAAAATAGACACCACACCAATACCATCACCGACACCAGCAGCATATTCCCCCATAACAGATTCACCAATACTCTTCGATATGTTCGATACACCCACTGAAACATTCACCGATCTTTATGCTGACACGCAATCGGAAACAGATACATCCTTACCACCTACACCCCCAACTCCGTTAACGCTTAAAAAGAAAATGAAAAACAAAACAAAAACTAAACCAAGAACACACAGCGAGGCCGAAAGATATGATCTCAGATCTGCAAAAAAACCGCTGTTCCAATAGGTCGATAAGCTCAAATTTAAAAACAAAATGAGAGTTACAATAAATAATGGCAGGACAGAGAGTTAAAAAGACTGCGAGCGCTCTTTCTGTTCTAAGCTGGAACGCTCGTGGTCTACGACCAAACTTAATTGAATTTTTAGACTTCTTAAATAAAAATCCAGGTATAGATATTATTAAAATTCAAGAAACCAAGGTTAAAAACTCACAAAAACTCCCAAAAATAAAAGGTTACTATATACCACTCAAAACAGATAGTAATTCAACAGGATTAGCTATATATATTAAAAACAACATAGCTTATAAAACAATAGACTTAAAAAATATATCCCCTAAGATCGATATAATAGGAGCTGAATTACACAACCAAAAAACCATAACGGCAGTCTTTAACATCTACTTAAACCCTAGTACAAAAATAGAGAGAGAAGATCTAGATACCATCACTAATCTCACCTCTAAATATAAACACTGCATCATATCCGGCAATTTCAATGCCCATAATTCTCTGTGGGGAAGTAAGAAAAATGATAGCAGACGAGATATAGTAGAAGATTGGCTAGTAGAGAATGACCTAGTAGTAGTAAACGATCCCAACCTAGAAACTAGGATAGATACACATAGAGCTTAACCTCCCCTGAAATAGCCAATCTAATGGAATCCTGGATAACCAACGACATTACTTTAGGATCCGATCACTATCCCATCATCTCCAAATTTAAATTCAGCCCAATCAGAAATAAAATAGAATTCCCACCTAAATGGATATTTGATAAAGCTGACTGGAGTAAATTTCAAACGTTATGTCAAAAAATAGATAAAGACCAAATCAAAAACACAGATATAAATGAATATACAAATAATTTAACAAAAAAGTTAGTAGAAATAGCCACTGAGTGTATCCCCAAAACATCCGGGAAAATAAAAGAAAGAAAACATAATCCGTGGTCGAACGAAAACTGTTCAATAACCAAAAAAATCAAACATAGATTGGAGAATATTGCTAAGAAAAACCCCTCTGAAATAAATATTAACAAGAGGCCCAATGGGCCTGCATCGCTCACCTGGTATAAAACTCACACTTGTAACCTTAAAAGTGATCTAAAATAACAGGCAAAATATCAGTTTTTATGATTAGAATTCATTCAAAAGACCCTGATATTTTTTTTTAAACATTTCACCCCTGTGATTGAAAGTCGAACAAAGTCATTATGTTGAACACATTGTATAGCCTTTCATCTCAGGATGTAACTTGCAAAGCATAAACATCCTGGGACCCATGGTTATTCAGAAGAGGTTGTTTATAGATTTTAAACAAATTTGACCCCTGTGACCTTGAATATAAGTCAAAGTCATTCACTTTAACAAACAAAGTAGTCCTCTATCCCAGCATATGCTACTGACTAAATATCAACATCCTGAGCCTTTTGGTTATTCAGAACAAGTAGTTGAAATATTTTGAACATATTTGACCCCTGTGACCTTGAATATGGGTGAAGGTCATGCATTTGAACAAACTTTGTAGCCCTTCATCTCAGCATGCTACTGGCCAAATATCATCACCCTGGGCATTTTGGTTATTCAGAAGAAGTTGTTTA
>NW_018408698.1:46481-56838 GCF_002113885.1 Mizuhopecten yessoensis
CCCTGGGCATTTTGGTTATTGAGAAGAAGTTGTTTAAAGTTTTTGACATATTTGACCCCTGTGACCTTGAAAATAGGTGAAGGTCATTAATTTTAACAAACTTGGTAGCCTTTCACCAAAGCATGCAACTGGCTAAATATCATCTCCCTGGGCATTTTGGTTATTAAGAAGAAGTCGTTTAAATTAAAATATTGACGCCGGACGCCGGACGGACGGACGGACGGACGGACGACGGACGCCGCGCCACGGCATAAGCTCACTTGGCACTTTGTGCCAGGTGAGCTAAAAATTATAAGATAGCCAAAAATAAATTTAACAGAACATGCAAAAAATATAAAGAACAACACTGGATAGAATTTTGTAACTCCCTAAATGATAAATCAAACACCAAAATCGTATGGGACAAAATAAAAGCCATTCAAGGCATACCTCCTAAAGAAATGCCCATATTAGGGAAAAATGCAGAAGGTTTTTACTTTTTATTTTTTATTTTATTTTTTTGTAAAACACACACCAAAGAAATAAGGGTAAATATCTGCATACACCATAGGGACCCCTCGGATAATCGCAAACTCCGGCCAAGTTTGACAAGGAAACAAAGTACTGTACCTAACGGAAGCAGAGACGTTTCCCTACTGTCGGGCTCAACCGGCAGTAAGAGACCCGAGGTACATAACAAATATAATATATATACCTACCTATAAGAACAGGAATATATGCAATAAATACACTTTAAAAATAAACAAATATTTTTCTTTTTAAGTACATATATACATTAATATAAGCCACATTGGCCAACTTCGAATCCCCTCAACGACACAAATACATTAGTAAGGATCAACAATCACAGATACAACATCCAGCAAGACACACCATTTCGGACCAAGGAGTCGTCTCCAAATTACAACCCAAGGTAAGGATAGGATAGAATAGACGACTCCAAACCACCCCCCGAGGGAAGGCAACTTACCTCACGCCGACTGAACACTGACTTCCGTCAGTGAGATGAAACCCGTAAGGGCGGATTCATGTAGGCGCGAAACCCGTCATCCATCCATCCTTTATAACCTACCAAAATATAACCCACGTCCACCTTTACACCCCCCACTGCCACAAACATGTGGTGGTGAGGGGATCAATCAGGATAAATAGATAAGTAAATAAAAATCCCTAGATCTCTGTCTGTAATACTCTCACAGAAAAAGGTCGAATCTCAGTAGATATGTATTTAATGACTTATAAACACTGTTAGATGTCAAGAAAACCTCAATAAGAAAGACAAGTAAGTTTGGGTGGAATTGGTAGAACGGATCATAAAATCACAATAGCTGTACTGGTGATAAAGAGATTTCTGCTCAGCATTGACAGGCATGGCACATATAGTGGAAACATTGCTTAGGTGATGATGGAGAGTTCCAAGGACTCTAGTTTAGGTTATACATTTTTCTTGTGCTTCATTCCATGATGACATTACAGTATTACTAACAAACTCCTGTCAAATACTGCCTTGTATTGTACAGATCAGAATATCAACTCAACAATTAAAGATCATCAACGGAATTCTTACATTTAACACTAACAAACTCATGTCAAACACTGCCTTGAACATACACAGCAGAATATCAACTCAACAATTATAGATCATCAACAGAATTCTTACATTACTAACAAACTTCAACACAATTTCCTGCATAACACTGTACTCACTGTGTTCCGGGTTTCACTCCATCCCAAACCCAGACACTTGAAGACTGTGTGTGATGTCTGGCATCCCAAACCAAGACACTTGAAGACTGTGTGTGATGTCTGGCACCCCAAACCCAGACACTTGAAGACTGTGTGTGAAGTCTGGCATCCCAAACCCAGACACTTGAAGACTAATAAAATTACTGAAAATAAAAGAAAATCAGGCACACAATACAGATCTAGACATTTTAATGACTAAACAGTAAGTTATACATGCAGGAATTATTTTATATACAGATGGGGGACACAGGAACGTGGATCGGGGTGAATAAAGATGATAATAACCAATATTGATATGTATGGAGATTCGCATTGGAAAAGACTTGAGAAGATAATGCAAAAATAATATAAGATAAGCATATGAATGAGATATTAATGGCTATATTAACTTCATGAGTATAGATGTAGCATCATTAATGAAAAATAATTTTTATATTACAGGTACACTACATCTTTTAACTATTTTCATGAATTTCATAACTGCAAATAAGCAACTATTAAAAAAACACCACAAAACAACAACAACAACAACAACAACAACAACAGTATGTACAGCTTGAGTATGCACACAAGAGCCTGCATGAATCAGTGCGCCCTCAGGTACTAGCCTCGTCTGCCAACACACACTAAATTATGTTTATTTAAAATCCCAACATCGACCACCTTTAATAAATAATACTTACATTATTTATTTTTTATAGATGTCTTGGATGTAACTTAATTATGATATAGAAAATAAAGATAACAGTGCATTGGATCCAGACTTCTAGCACTGAAATATGTTGAGTTCTCAAATGAAATAATCAGATCTCAGAATTTGAAAACAGTGAACAATGCAAGTTCACTGGTTGAACAATGTTAACATTCAAGGGTCCAAAATTTAGTTGTCTCCCTCCAAAATTGGGATTGTCGGCAAGTATGGAAACTGCACTGTATGTATCCTTTAGATATACATTATACCTAATTCCTGTAGGAACTCTTAGGCTATCTAAAACAGAGATTTAATTATATCGTTATAAATCTCCGATTTAGATAAGAGTTCCAACAGGAATTGCATTATACCATGCAGTTGTGCAGAAATTATGCATGTTTTGCATTCCCACCATATATAGTTTAGAGCAGGAAATGTGTTCATTTTTTTCAATAATGTCTAATTACATGTAGAAAAGGACCCAATGTAATATGTGTTAGGTTCAGAATATCAGAGAACTGATCCAAATGATTTGATGTACATTATAGCAAAATGATAATAGATTCTAATTTGAATGATGCATGATAATTATATTGCTGAAGTTAAGTGCACTGGTAAAACTTTAGACTCATGGTATTGATCCAAACATAATGCATGTTTAAACAATGGTATTGAATGAAAAGTTATAGTTTATTATTTAGCAATTTTTGTTTTTACTTTTGGGTAGCTGTTTGGTACCTTACTTTCTGAAACCATCGAATTTCAATTTCATCATAATTATTCCAACCAAGTTTTAATTATTTCCTGCTTAATGTGGACAAATTGTACCAAAAAGGGTTCTTTCCTTTATAATTGTTTAAGCAATAGTAAACTTTACTCTCCCCACGGACTTAAGACTACTTCCGTGCTCTCCCTAAGAGAAAAATAAAATAAAAATAACAATTCAGATAAAGCAGATAGGGGCCTTTTCATCCATGTGGAGAATAAGATTCTAGTACATCCTAGTGCAAGGAAAAAGACTTTTGAAGTTTTAGCCAATTTTCCATTTTTGGGCCCCACCCCTCCAGCTTCAGGAGGGAGGCAGGATCCTATTTTCTCATAACTACTGGTAATTGCCATCTCATCATAATTTTTCCAACTAAATTTGAATTATTTCCTGCTTTAAAAATTGACAAAATATATAAAAAAAAAGTGCTATTTTCCAAAGTCTAGTAAACTTTAATTACCTCAGCTAAATCCCAAAGGGAGAACTGATGACCAGGAGTAAATAAATTTACAATTCAGATAAATCAACTTAAAGGACCTTTTCATTCATGAAGTACTTTTGATTCTGGTACACCTGAGTCCGAGGAAGAGGCGTTTTGAAATTTTAGTCAAATTTCCCCCTTTGAACCGTCCCTCCAGCCCAAGGGGCAAGGTAGGATCTTATTTCCTTATATCGCTGTCGTCATTATACTAATCAAACCAAGTTTGAATTATTTCCTGAAATTTACAATTTAGACAAAGCACCTAAGCATCTTTTCATTCACAAAAGACTGTTAATTCTAGTACATCTGAATCTGGAGAAGAAGATTTCTGAAGCATTGGTCACCTCAGGGAATGGGGCAGGAATGCCAAATTTAAAGTTTGATAACCTCTTCCACCAATGATGTTTCTTAGTAAGTTTGAAAGAAATGCATGAATTCACTGCTTCCTAAGAAGAATTTTAAAAACAATATAAGTTTGGAAGAAAAGTGTTTAGGTCACTTGAGCCTTTGTTCCTGTATTATACTGTATGGTAAATATTCCTCCATCAATACTTGAAAAATCACTAAAACTGATGGATTGTGCTCCCCAAAAAAGTCATTTCGGACTGGAATAGAGGTTACATGATACAATGTATCTTTACCTGAAATTTATCATGCCTGGCACTTTTATTATCTCTGAGTTTACGTATGTAACTGTGTAAAGTGAATGAACCAAAGAGGTATGCAACGATTATCTCAAGAAAAAGGCCAACATGCTATGTTGACATTTTGATATTTTACTCCCAAGATGTTGCTCTTGACCAGGTTAGAACGAAATTTGGCTATCGGATATTGGGAATTTGTTATGAAATTAAATGTTACATCAATACAATGAAACATATTGTAAAATTAATTGTGGTCTTAGTCCGTATTCAACGACTTTATTCTCAATCATTCAGACTCTTTTCTTCATTGATACAACTAGAGAAAGCGTCTTGATGACCAAAACTTAGCTATACTCCGGAATGAAAACGGCGCGCGCATTATTGAATTTACTTCCGTCCTAATTTACCGCACATGTCAGAAAATTTGAAATCGGACGCTTCACAAATCGGGACTGGTTATAAAGAAGACAATGCATTCCCCGAGTGTTGATGCGTATGGTAAGAAGGATCTTTTATAACACGGAGTCAATTCAGGATAACAAATTTTTAGAAACGTACACACCTGTGTTATTTTGAATGAATTAATGTTTAGTTTCATTTCTGTCTGATATATATGAATGTCATTCCCAAAATGGCTTTAGTGAAAAAAGTTGGACGATATAATGTTCTGAAGGGCGAAGTGGGATTCATCCGCATGTGTGTGGTAATAGAGACATCAGACATATACATATATTACAGTACGTCTGTAGTTGTAAGGGGTGGGGGCTTGGTAGCACAACAAAATGTTTAAAATTGCCCAACACTTTATCCCAAAAGGACCTGTGCACAGGAATCCTACACAAGAATCGTCATTGATTGGAAAAAGATACAAACTGTCAGACAGTTGACTCCTTCATAGTTTTTTTTGTTTATCTTACAATTAAATATTAATAGTTTTTATCTATGACTCACTATTTCCCTTTTGGAGATAATTAAGCTTCAACTTAAAGAAGTAGGTCAGGACTTGGTAGAAGTCAAGACCCTGTGCCTGAATCCGTTATAATTAGCAGAAGTATATATCCTTTAGGTCAATTCAATTGTATGGACTAGTGAATAACTACTCCGCCGGCATGCATCCTCTTCCTCATATACATCAACGACTTCCCCGAATACATATCACACAGTACACTAAGACTTTTTGCAGACAACAGCATACTATACAAAACAATCAACAACAAAGACGACACGAAAAAACTACAAGTAGATTTAGATGCAGCTAGTAAATGGAATTTACACCCAGACAAATGCACTAAATCACCAAAACGCACACAAATTAAACACCAATACACACTCCATGACCACACACTAGAATATGTAACTTCAAACAAATATTTAGGCATCACACTGCAAAACAACTTAAAATGGGACAAACACATTAACAACATCACATCAAATGCAAATAAATCACTAGACTTTCTGAAACGCAACCTAAATATAAATTCACCACACATAAAAGAACATGCATACAAGGCCATTGTAAGACCAAAACTCGAATACTGCTCTTCAGTTTGGGACCCACATTATACAAATAACATATACCAATTAGAAAAAGTACAACGAAGAGCAGCACGATATGTCCTAAACAAATACCATAACACAAGCTCAGTCACAGATATGATACATATAACTTGCAATGACCAACACTACACACACGCAGAACAAGAACACACAGTATTCTTCTCTACAAAATAATACACCAACAAGTAGCAATACACACTAACAATCTCATCCCGGCAGACACCAGAACACGTCAAGGACACGACCTTAGTTACAGACATATCTACACATCCAAAGACACATACAGACACTCATTCTTTCCATACACCATAACACATGTACAGTGGAACCTCCTACCCAAAACAATAATCCAATCAGAAACACTAGCAGAATTCAGGACATGCACCACATATAACATAATCGAACACAGTGCAAAATAATCAGATCAGTGATTTTTTAGTGAGATTTGGTCTGAAATAGTAAGACTTTTTCTCTGAATTGGTGAGAAATTTGTGAGACACAAAATTTTAAGGAGGTCAGGTTTACACATGACATACGGTCCGGATATAGCTACGGTATCAACATTTAAAAGTAAATAATACTTGGATCAAAGACAAAAATAATAAAAATTAAAAGAAGTAAAAATTCAAGATAATGTTCTTGTTGACCCAGGTTAGGAAAAGAAATATATATATATATCTCAAAACAATAACAATATTTAATCTTTATTTGGTGAAAATAAATATTAAACGCCATTAGTTTTATTTTTTATATATTTAAGCATTGAACTGTTTTTGTATGGTATTTATGATCTATTTGAATGACACAGCTTTGGAAGCAAACAAATCATAATGCGCTAGCACGCATTATGATTTGTTTGCTTGCAAAGCTGTGTCATTCAAATAGATCATAAATACCATACAAAAACAGTTCAATACTTATATTTACGTTTTCTCTGCCTCTTATGTTCTTTTTTAACTTATAATTTATATTTAAAATTAAAAATGCCCGCCTTATCGACAGTCCACACAATTTCGTTCAATAGTTTGAACAGCGTATTGTCGCGTGCTGATTGGCAAACAAAGTAGTACTTTGAAATTTTAACAAACACTTCAATTTTATTCCACAATTCAGTATCAATACAATTGCGTATGATATGTTTATAGTGTGATTTAAGTTTATCAATAGAACTCTGAGCTGAAAGTTATATTTGAAATTGTTTCAATTTTTCCCCGGAGCAAATTTCGCGCATGGACAAATACAGTGAACACCGTAAATCCGACCTTGCCCTCCACGAGGGAGTTATTTTTGGAAGTTAATTCGAACTTTTCTCTCAATCCCATCCCGACAACGAGAGAATGAATTCTGGATTCAGTGTCTGCAGTGTCCAGTTTCAATTTTATAGTCACGACTTACATTTCCATTTCGGTAAACCATGTTTTCAGTTGAAATGAAATAACAGCTCTTGTGTTGCTGTTTAATGTTTATACCCACTGTCAATACATATTAATTAGCAACTAGCCCCCACTGGATGGGGGATCCCTGATATAATTGCTTAAGATCTAGAGTTCACACATCGGTGAGCATGACACCAAGCCATGCACCGTGAATTGGCCAGGCTTGTAATTTGAGTGGCTGGCCTGTGACTAGACCTCAGTGACCAAGGTCAGTGTGAATCCATGTAGCTATTGTTTATTCACTAATAAGATTGACCAAACTTAGTTTCTTTTCGTGAGACTGATTGAAATTTGTGAGAAATATGTTGCGCGCCGTGATGAATTTTAAAGAAGTAATTTCTGTGAGTCTCACATCGTTAGATATATGGCACGTATGCACCGGCAAAACAACCCCAAGTAATAAATCTGTTGGATATTGGACAATTTTCCATTAAAGCATGTTGTTAAGAAGGAAAATGTGTTGTCGACTTGTAGTAAATTGTTTCATGAGACTAGAAAAAAAGAGGTCCATGAAACTGATTTTGTTTTGTTTTCTATTTACTTATAGGGGCTGGAGGGTTCAACCCTGGGTCGTTCTCTATGGAGCCAATGATGATGGGATCTCCAGGAAGTCCTACGAGTCCCACTGGGGGTCATCAGTCTCAGTTCCTACCTAGCTTCCTCCTTGGGGACCAAACACCTCACTCTGTATCCGTAAGTATCACCATATGATTGTGATTGTAACTATTGAGAGACGGTTTCAAACTTCAAATTTATAGTGTTTGAGAAGTGGTTGCAGTGCGTTTATTGCTGACAATGTTTTTCGAATCTTACATATTTTTAACAGTTGAAAAAAATTATATTAAGAAGATTCATTTTCACTTACAATACCACATTGATTAATGTCATACTTCCTTTTGTATTCAGAATGAGATTCATCAGTTAGGTAGGAATAATAAATGTTGAAGTTTGTTTTTAACACGATGACAAAGTATTGAAAGTAACAGTGATTGAAAACTTCATTTGCGAGCTTTCGAAAACATCGGATACCTTTGTCAAGTAAAAGAGTTTTTAATGTATTTACTTAAAACTTTACATACACATTGTATCTGTAGCCTGGTCCGAGGATATGGTCAGCTGCCAGTCCCAGTCCTCCAAAGTCAGCATCCAGAGCTGGTCTCATGTCCAGCAGTTTCAACACTCCAGGGATGAGGTTTGTTTATCTCATACAACGCGGTGTAACACAGGCCATGACGGCAGACAGCATAAAAAAAGTAGCTTTTGAATGTTTAAGGAAGAGATATGGAATATCCTTAGAGCTCAGAAGGGTCTCGCTAAGGCCCCCATACCAAAATGCAGTGAAGTAATTATTAAAATTTGTTAAGTGTGTTTTTTGTTTAAGATTTAATAGTTTTATTGTAGCCAAGAAGACTTTATAATATTTTAAATTGATTTTTTTTAAAAAGGAAACATGTCAATTGTGAATGTGATATATCACAGATCATGTGATTTATGTTGGCTTGATTGCATTTTTAAGTTGTCTGGCTAGCAGGTTTTTATTTTGGGTTAGTGGATTATTATGAGTCTATTATCTTGAAAAAAAGTTTTATTCAATCCTTATTAGGACATGCTTATTAGGTGAAATAAAGTATATGTTTATATACAAGTATAGGTGTTTATAGTAGTTTTAGGAATCTGTAGATCAATTTAGAGTACCAATGCTTAATGAAATCAGTGCAGTATTGTAGTTGAATTTGTGATAATTTTAGCCGAGGAGAGGTTCTTAGACCAAAGGAGAAAGTTGGTGCCCCACCCACAAAAAGTTTAATGAGCCATGCTAGCCCAGCGGGGAGTACACCAGCACATTTTGGGACACCAAATATTCATCAGGTTTGTTGATAAAAGGATTCATCTGTTTGTAAATCTAAATTTCTTGTTGTCTTGATTAAGACTGTACAAGTTCTTGGTGTAGAAAATATTATTTCAAGAATATCTTGCATATTATTAATGGGGCACTTTTAAATGAAGGATCTTTGCATTGTACAAGGGTGAAATTATGAAAATTGAATAATGCGTAACATTTTTTGCTGCTTGGTCTGCAATTGCTCAAGGTTGCATTACGACAAAAACTTTTTTCTGTTAGTTTTTGTCTCATTCAAATAAAGAATCTTAAAAAAAATCAATAAAAAAAATCCATCACCTGCAATTTAATAGTAAATAATCCCTATTCTAATATTATTTGTAGTTACTGATAGGGGGGGGGGGGGGGGGGGGGTGTTAAAATATTTCATTGTTTCAAGGAAATATTGTTGTCAGACGGTGTGCTGGGAGCCAAATAAACCTTTTTGGGCCCGCCCCTCAGCCCCCTGGGTTTCATGAAAGTATTGATGGATGGATCAAGTAAGGAACGCTAAATATCAATGTGGATTGACATTTTTATCACTAGTACAGATTTGACTATTGATAGAAGAAACACATTACAGTCAGTTCAGGAATAAATATTTGGTGAGAGGGGAAAAGCAGAATGTTTAAAACATTGTCATATGTTTTATTTTCGGCAGATGTCTCGGGCAATGCATACACCCGGATCAATGAGTGGTACACCAGCACCACCTACTTTAGGTAAGGGGAACTAACCAAGCACCACCTACTGTAGGAAAGAGGAACTAACCAAGCACCATCTACTGTATGTAAGAGGAACTAACCAAGCACCTCCTACTTTAGGTAAGGGGAACTAACAAAGCACGACCTACTGTAGGTAAGGGGAACTAACCAAGCACCACCTACTTTAGGTAAGGCGAACTAACCAAGCACCACCTACTTTAGGTAAGGGGAACTAACCAAGTACCACCTACTGTAGGTAAGAGGAACTAACCAAGCACCATCTACTGTAGGTAAGAGGAACTAACCAAGCACCACCTACTTTAGGTAAGGGGAACTTACCAAGCACCACCTACTTTAGGTAAGAGGAACTAACCAAGCACCACCTACTTTAGGTAAGGGGAACTAACCAAGCACCACCTACTGTAGGTAAGAGGAACTAACCTAGCACCACCT
>NW_018408698.1:58924-59784 GCF_002113885.1 Mizuhopecten yessoensis
TAACACAGCTGGACCCCTTCTACACACAAGGGTAGGTAGAACACATTGGTATATGTGTAGGTATACTCTTAACACAGCTGGACCCCTTCTACACACAAGGGTAGGTAGAGCACATTGGTATATGTGTAGGTGTACTATAATACAGCTGGACCCCTTCTACACGCAAGGGTAGGTAGAACACATTGGTATATGTGTAGGTAAACTCTTACATATCTGGACCCCTTCTACACACAAGGGAAGGTAGAACACGTTGGTATATATGTAGGTAAACTCTAACATAGCTGGACCCCTTCTACACACAAGGGTAGGTAGAACACATTGGTATATGTGTAGGTATACTCTAACACAGCTGGCACACGGTTATCTCCTACAATTCTACAAACAAGGAGAGGTAATAATGGTGGGGAAGGCTTAAACACCTGTACAAGCATAAGCAAGGGCTTAAAATACCTTGTACGAGCACGAGCAGGGATTTAATACCTTGTACATGTAGGGGTAGGTGCTTAACATTAACCCTTATACATACATGGAGAGGGGTTTAACCCCTCCCTACTGAAGGAGGGTCTTAATCCCTTGTACATGTAGAGGTGTAGAGGGAGGGGCTTAATCCCTTGTACATGTAGAGGTGTAGAGGGAGGGGCTTAATCCCTTGTACATGTAGAGGGAAGGGCTTAATCCCTTGTAAATGTAGAGGGAGGGGCTTAATCCCTTGTAAATGTAAAGGGAGGGGCTTAATCCCTTGTTCATGTAAAGGGTAGGGCAAGGTAAAAATTCATATGTCAGGAAAAAGGAAGAGAGGCTGAATGTGTTCTTCATAGATATATGGATATATTATGCTATGGGTAGTAAGGTGGGGGGGG
>NW_018408698.1:60204-61773 GCF_002113885.1 Mizuhopecten yessoensis
GGGGGGGGTAGAACTTGTTTATATTAGTATTTTAGTTATGGAATGGTGTCTTGAGTGTGCTTTGTAAGGGCTGAATTTTGTATAGGGCATGGCTTTTTTTAGGTCACCTGAGACTAAGTCTCAAGTGACCTATTGCGATCGCCTTTTTTCCGGCGTGCGTCCGTAAACAATTTACATTTTCGACTTCTTCTCCAAAACCCCTGAACCAATTTCAATGAAATTTTGCAGAAAACTTCCATGGCCAAAGGTCATCAAAATTAGTGGCCCCAGGGTCCTGAGGGACGGGGTCAAAAAGGGTCGAATTGACTGAAATTTCAAAAATCTTCTTCTCAAGACCAAGATATGGTAGAATCAAACACTCTTCATAGGTGGAAGGTTCTTAAGGTTTATGACCCTAGGGTCTCACGTTTCCCCTTGGGGGGGGGGGGGGGGAAAAAAGGGGTCAATTTGACTAAAATTTCAAAAATCTTCTTCTTAAAGACCCAGATATGGTAGAATCAAACACTCTTCATAGGTGGAAGGTTCTTAAGGTTTATGACCCTAGGGTCTCACGTTTCCCCTTGGGGGGGGGGGGGGGGAATTTATTATGGTTTATAATGGCAAATGATACTTTGAATATTACATGTTAATAACTTGATTGGAATTATAACCCTGAGTTGACAGTTTGATACTTTGAAAATTTTGAGCCAGCCCTACGCCAAGGGCTGTAGGGTGGGGCCCAAAGGAGTCTGCTAAAATTTCTTCATTTTCCTTGTTTAGAATCAGAGGTGCTAGTTTCAAATACGTTTTAGTCTTAAATCTGTATGCTAGATATTGAATAAGGTGGTTTTATTGTTTTTTGTCACTTTGAATAATATTTCTGTTCGTGTTAAAAACAAAATCAACTCTCTGTATAAATATATCAGGTGACCCTTAAGTACCATGGGCCTCTTGCTAAATCTTCAATATATCTTTAAAGAGAGATGAGCATGCTTCTAAGTTTTATTGCTTTTTTTTTGTAAACCAATGTGTAATTACATTTGAGTCCTTAGGTTTAACAGTTTTCAAATACCAGGGTATATAGAACAATATTTATTTCAATACATCGAAATTGATGATTCATTTGCATAACAACAAGATGTTTTTACTGTAACATGAACTTGATGACCTTTGTATTGTTTCTAGAGAATCCTTAACATCGGATGACATTTTGGATGAGACGTGGGTGACAGTTTTTGGGTAAGTATTGTATTTTTAGGTCACCTGAGCTTTAGCTCAAGTGACCTATTGCTATCCGTTTTCGTCCGTAGTCGTCCGTCGTCCGTCGTCCGTCGTCCGATAACATTTTACATTTCAAACTTAAAGTCAAGTTCTGCTGGGCCGATTGAACTGAAAGTTGGTAGGAATGATCGACTCATGGTCCTGACAAAGTGTTGTTATTTTTCGGGTCGATCAGAAATCCAATATGGCCGCCACAGCGGCCGTTTTGAAAACCTATTTCAAACTAAAAGTCAAGTTCTGCTGGACCGATTGAACTGAAAGTTGGTAGGAATGATCGCCTCATGGTCCTGACAAAGTGTTGTTATTTTT
>NW_018408698.1:62578-69002 GCF_002113885.1 Mizuhopecten yessoensis
GCCGCTATTTTGCTACTAAGTTCTAATAGGCCGATCTCACTTAAAATTGGTCTAGGAATGATCAGCTCATGGTCCTGACAAAGTTAAGTTAACATTATACTATTTTTTACTCAAATTGGTACATATTTCAACAACAAAAATAAATATTGTAGACTCAGGTGACCGTTAAGGCCCATGGGCCTCTTGTCATATTTATGTTTCATGAATGAAAGTTTTAATCAAACAAAAACGGACATTTTACAAGGTAATTCCACCCAGTTTGTTACATAAATTGCTTGGCTAAGTCTGTTTCCTTTGAAAACAATTCAAACCAAAATCATACTATATACCAGGGGTGTAAAAATCCACTTGCCCGATGCCCCGAATAACCAGTTTTCAGATCCGAGTAAGCGCAATTAATTGACTGACCGACCTGAGCAAGTACGTTTTTTTACCAGCATCTTTTGTAACAAATGTAGTAAAATCTGTTTTGCACCATGTTCACAAATACTGATGTCTTGTTTTGTTGATTTTATGATTCCAAAAAGATTTGAAATGCAACGAGAACTGTCGGACGTTCGGTGGCCAACATAAAATGTTGGCACTCCATATTACCTGGTGCAAGGGGAATAACTCAATTGCTATTATATTAATGATAATCAGATGACCGCAATTGTTTTGTATCATAATGTTATCGCTAATTCCGTGGTTATATCTGCCATATCATACGATCATTATAGCTTTCATCTTAACATTACCTGGTAGGTTTGTGTAAATCTCATGAAAAATTATGTAAAAAGTCATCAAATTGTGTTTGTCACTTTGTGACACTGTGTGCATAGACAGGTGTGTGCAGAAATGTCCTCGCGTTCAGTGTAGCGTTTGTCGCTGGTATTTAAAAGAAAATATTTCATAATATATGCACATTATATCAAGCTATTTTATTAGGTCACCTGAGCTTTAGCTCAAGTGACCTATTGCTATCCGTTTTCGTCCGTCGTCGTCCGTCGTCCGTCGTCCGTTAACATTTTACATTTCAAACTTAAAGTCAAGTTCTGCTGGGCCGATTGAACTGAAAGTTGGTAGGAATGATCGCCTCATGGTCCTGACAAAGTGTTGTTATTTTTCGGGTCGATCAGAAATCCAATATGGCCGCCACGGCCGCCATTTTGAAAAACTATTTCAAACTTAAAGTCAAGTTCTGCTAGGCCGATTGAACTGAAACTTTGTAGGAATGATCAGCTCATGGTCCTGACAAAGTGTTGTTATTTTTCGGGTCAATCAGAAATACAATTTGGCTGCCATGGCCGCTATTTTGCTACTAAATTCTAATAGGCCGATCTCACTTAAAATTGGTCTTGGAATGATCAGCTCATGGTCCTGACAAAGTTAAGTTAACATTATACTATTTTTTACTCAAATTGGTACATATTTCAACAAAAAAATTAAATACTGTAGACTCAGGTGACCGTTAAGGCCCATGGGCCTCTTGTTACTGTTAACAGATTAAACTCATTATGAAAATAAATCATGAATAATGATAAAAAAGGGTGAAAAGTAGGCAAGTAGAAATTCAGCTCAGGCAAGTGGATATTTGGTGTCCACTTGCCCCAGGCAAGTGACCTGGGAAAAAAATTAACACCCCTGTATACAAGTTATGATTATGAGGAATGGAAAGAAAACCAGGCTGTAAAAACTCACTCGATTAGTTTAACTTAACTTTAAAATTGTTTTTACCTCATTAATACTAGCACACATAGGTTTGTACACTTACACCCCCCACTTAGTTGAGGGGATATATAGCATTTTGTTAGTATCTTTGCGTCTGTCTGTAATAAGGTCAGGTACAAAATATCTTGGCTATTATTAGTCAAAAAGGGTTTAAAAGGATCAAAGGTGACATTTGACCACTTTTGAAGCCAATTTCCTGTGTATACAGTAATCTGGGGACATATACTAGTAGTTAGCACCTGATAAGGCAGCTCCTGCGAATTCCTCAAAATTGTATTGATTAATGTATGTACGTATATGCTAATTGTATTAATTGTTTATCTATGTTCTGTAAAGCATTTTAGAGTGGCTTATGTTAGCTAGATAGGGGGCTATATCAAATGTTGTTTATAATAATAATATAAATCTAATGAGACTAATTTGTCCATATTTGCTATATAGAAATGTGATAAACCTGTGTGTCTTCCATCTAAGTAATTAAGTAGATAGAGAGGTTGTCAGTTGTATATGATATGTCGACATATAGTGTGTAATTAGTCTGTTTATCTGAAAGGTTTCCACCAGCCGCAGCTTCTTATATCCTTCAGCAGTTTTCTCAGTATGGCAACATTTTAAAACACGTGGTGAGTACAAGTTATCTCCCTTCTTACCACACACAGCAGTCCACAGCAGAGTGATAGTAATATCCTCATACCTGGTAGGGGGTACATACTGGTCACCTTGTTTGTGTCCACACCTTGTCCAGTCTCTTACTTTGTATAATGGTTTTGGTTTGGTAACTTCCTAGGCCTATGTTTATAAGATAGCATGTCCTGTGTTGCACCCTAAGGTCTGTACCCCAAAGATCAAGATTGTAGAATAGGGTGAGACCGGTCAGTCATCAAACCTTTTTTATTTTTCTGGGGAAAAAACAAGAAAATAAAAGTTTCTCTTGAATCTGAACACTTGACGATAGGAAATGAAAACCTCCATCTTCTGCCAGTTAGCTAAACCTTTTGTTTTCCATGATTGATCTGGGGGATGAACTAAACAATCTGTAATATTGATAAATAGTTAAATGTCGGTGATCTACCAGGTGTCTGATAGTTAAATGTCCTTGATAACTGATTGTGTTTGACCTTGAAGATTTGGCAGTTCATGAACAGTTGCTAAACTAATCAACAAAACCATGTACTGTTGATTTATAAAATATTTAGGTGGCCTCAGAAGGCAATTGGATGCACCTCCACTACCAGTCCAAGCTGCAGGCAAAGAAGGCCCTGAGTAAGAACGGTAAAGTGTTCGGCGGATGTATGATGGTCGGCGCTACACCCTGTATAGAAAAAGTGAGTATCCATTTGAAATAATTCTTTACAGTACATATTATTGTTCCATAATTAAGATATATGAGGACTGGAAATTGAGATTGTCTCCTTCATGAAAAATGATGTTAATGTAAATCTCAGCTATGTTCACACTTCAATACTAAAAAAAACAAATAGTTCTGGGAAAATTTTGGAATACTTTTGCTCTGAAAACATTTTTGTTATTGTTTATAAAGTTATATCATCATTCGAAGTGGCACTTTTCTATTGATAAAACTTGAATGATTTAAATGTAAACGTTTTCTTCTTTTGAGTTGTATATGCTTTCGATTTACATTTTCAAGTAAATAAAATATTCTGTAAGATTGATGAAAAATCGTTCTCATAATTGCTTATAATAATTTTGATTATAGAATTAAATATTTAGTTTTTCATATCTGTAAGACTTACAGATTATCACACTGTTTTCAGGGTTTGTTGTGAAAACAATTTTCTCATTCCAAGCATGTGGATAAAATCAATCGAGAGGCCATAATAATATTTTTAAAATAATATTATCGTCATTGGCTTCTCCATATGCTTAAAATGATATTGTTATCCTGACAATATTTTATCGTAATTTTATATTTATTTGTTTATGACAGACTATTTTGTGATGCAGATCACCTTTGTGTGTATAATATTTCTGGTTCAGAACGATACCTGTTGCGAGCAGACATTCTTTTCTGGGATAATCCCTCTTCTTAAGTATTCTCATACTGACAACCCATGATAATGAATTTATTATGATACTGGTAGATGGTATAAAGTAGTATCATTATGATAATACCTAATTCTTTACTAGAAAAGCTGATACAAAGATANGTTGCTAAACTAATCAACAAAACCATGTACTGTTGATTTATAAAATATTTAGGTGGCCTCAGAAGGCAATTGGATGCACCTCCACTACCAGTCCAAGCTGCAGGCAAAGAAGGCCCTGAGTAAGAACGGTAAAGTGTTCGGCGGATGTATGATGGTCGGCGCTACACCCTGTATAGAAAAAGTGAGTATCCATTTGAAATAATTCTTTACAGTACATATTATTGTTCCATAATTAAGATATATGAGGACTGGAAATTGAGATTGTCTCCTTCATGAAAAATGATGTTAATGTAAATCTCAGCTATGTTCACACTTCAATACTAAAAAAAACAAATAGTTCTGGGAAAATTTTGGAATACTTTTGCTCTGAAAACATTTTTGTTATTGTTTATAAAGTTATATCATCATTCGAAGTGGCACTTTTCTATTGATAAAACTTGAATGATTTAAATGTAAACGTTTTCTTCTTTTGAGTTGTATATGCTTTCGATTTACATTTTCAAGTAAATAAAATATTCTGTAAGATTGATGAAAAATCGTTCTCATAATTGCTTATAATAATTTTGATTATAGAATTAAATATTTAGTTTTTCATATCTGTAAGACTTACAGATTATCACACTGTTTTCAGGGTTTGTTGTGAAAACAATTTTCTCATTCCAAGCATGTGGATAAAATCAATCGAGAGGCCATAATAATATTTTTAAAATAATATTATCGTCATTGGCTTCTCCATATGCTTAAAATGATATTGTTATCCTGACAATATTTTATCGTAATTTTATATTTATTTGTTTATGACAGACTATTTTGTGATGCAGATCACCTTTGTGTGTATAATATTTCTGGTTCAGAACGATGCCTGTTGCGAGCAGACATTCTTTTCTGGGATAATCCCTCTTCTTAAGTATTCTCATACTGACAACCCATGATAATGAATTTATTATGATACTGGTAGATGGTATAAAGTAGTATCATTATGATAATACCTAATTCTTTACTAGAAAAGCTGATACAAAGATATCTGTACAACTTAACACTATGTATAACTGATACAGTGATGTCTGTACAACTTACAGTTAGAATTACGCCCAAGTATCCACCTAGGTTCAGTTCGTTCTGCGTGCGGCTTGCGTGCGGTTAGCGGTAGTCCAGCGTCTAGAAAGCGATCGTTCACCGTTCGAGCACCGTTCGTATGTTTCGTCTGTTTCGTTCGTATCAGCTAAATTGTTCCGTTTGGTTACTTCGACCGTCCCTATCGTCCAAGTATTTCATTGGGTCGTTTAGTCCGGCTGTTCCGTCCGGCTGTTTAGTTCAATCGTCTACTCCGTCTTTTTGGGTTAGGATGCGCAAGCAGTTTATCAATTCATTTAGGCAAATGGTAGAACTGCAAAAGATCTCACGCTTATCTCCAGAATTACGAACCTCAATTATCAGATACAGTGACAAAGGCTACGCTATTAGAAAGATTATTCGTTGTCAAGCACATGCGCGCGCCGAATTGCGTATTTACGGTATTTATAGGAACTCTTCAATGCGGGAAACCACGTTGTCGGTAAACATAAAAACAAAATGGAGAAAAGGAAGTGTACAGAGTATATTGTGCGAATTTAACTGGATTTCGGATTACGAAGTTGTTTTCGGAGCAAGAAATGGTCAACAATTAAAGCCTGCTGTTCCAANGCATAAATAAGGATCCATGGAATCTCATCCCAGAGTGTGTCAAACAAGTCAAAATTGAACTACATCTCCTAAATTCCTGCAAATAGAAAACTCTTCTATGGACACTAAGCTGTGATAGTTACTCAGTAAAATATGTTCAAGGTTATATAACTAACATGTACATGTTACCTTGCTGAACACCAGAATAATATTGATTATAATTTGTCGTTTTAGTGGCTAAGTGAGTTTGGATAGGAATATCTGTATCGATGAGCAGTATTTAAAATTATATACCTGGTAACTGGATAGTTTAAAGCGCAGTATATACCCTCAGAAAACCCTTTCCAGATGAAATTCACTAGATTTTTATCTAACCTCTGCCAGGCCCAGGATGTTGATATTTTGGTGGTAAAATCTTGAGATGAATGACCTTGACTTATATTCAAGTTGCAATAAACAGGAGGCCTAGGGTGGTGTTATTAAGCAATTAACACGCTAGAACGAGGGGATGTTATGTATGTGAAATTGAATGACACAAGGTCACAGGTCAAATGTGTAAAATCCTTTAACATAAATGACTATTTCTGAATATCAGGGAAATCTTTGGTGTTGATATTTAGCCAATAACATGCTGGGATAAAGGGTTCTAAAATATATTCAAATGCTCTTGAATGACCTTGACTCAATTTTAGAGTATATGTTAATTTCAGGGTCATATAATATTATGTTTAAATTTGTTAAAACATTTAATTGACTTCTGAATAATAAAAGGGGCTGGCTGAAGTTCATGACATTTTGTGATGTAGGTTTAAGGTTTAAATCAATATGATGTGTTTGAAGTGACTAAATGGCTATAACAACCAGCTTAGTTCAGATAAAAAAAA
>NW_018408698.1:79983-85110 GCF_002113885.1 Mizuhopecten yessoensis
GTATATGTTTGGATGGTGATGAAGCCTGTTGTTATACTTCCAAGGCGATGGAATATATGTTTGGATGGTGATGAAGCCTGTTGTTATACTTCAATGGCGATGGAATATATGTTTGGATGGTGATGAAGCCTGTTGTTATACTTCCAAGGCGATGGAATATATGTTTGGATGGTGATGAAGCCTGTTGTTATACTTCCAATGTGATGGAATACCGGTATATGTTTGGATGGTGATGAAGCCTGTTGTTATACTTCCAAGGTGATGGAATATATGTTTGGATGGTGATGAAGCCTGTTGTTATACTTCAATGGCGATGGAATATATGTTTGGATGGTGATGAAGCCTGTTGTTATACTTCCAAGGCGATGGAATATATGTTTGGATGGTGATGAAGCGTTACGTTATGTTAGGGAGAGTGCAATCTGCTACCACAGTGACGATACTGGGACAGGCTAGCGATTGTAACCATAAGTACAAATGTGCTTTGTGGTCTGTTAAAACAATGATCAACAGTGACTCAGTGACTCATAGAAAGAGCTGAGAAGCTCAGCTACTCTGCTCATAGAGCTCAATTTCATCATTAAACTAGATTGGTGACACAGGGGATCTTATTGTAGCTGTTAGACGTTCAATGTTCTAAGCATACTAACAGGACAAGTGCATGTTTATAATGCAAAGGTTTCTTGTTTCATGTTATTCAGTAATTGTCTACTTTTGTTGAATTGCATTATATTAAAAACAAACAAACTAGGTGTGTTATCTTGAAACTTGAGAACATTCCTGGTAGGCCGTCTTTACCTGTAATTATAGATGTGGTTATAGAAACTTCCAGGTGAAATTGATCACTCAATTTTCTATTATTCAATAATCAGTAATTTACTTGAATATTAAGGAACTGGTAAAGGTAGTTTCTATTTTATTTTGAGAACTGGTATAACTGTGAAGCTTGAAGTTTTCATGCGAGTTTAATTATTGTTTCAATTGGCATAATATTAACCTGTTCATAAAGGTGTTGTTTTACAGTAGGTTGTGTAACACTTCTGATGTCTGTAGAAGGACCAGAATGGAGAAGTCTAGCTAGGGGATCTGAATCTGAGTGGAAAATTTGTTAGTTGCCAAACACAAGTCTTATCAAGTTTTTGGTAAATTAAGATCTTTCCTTGATGGTTGAGATCCAGCCACCTTACAACCCTGGGAGTAGAACAATTATTTTTCTCTTACTGTGTTGACCCTGTCATGCAGTGTTGATGTAACGATAATGAATTGTTGATGTGACGTCATACAAATGTTGTGACTAGAAATCACCTCAATACAAGGGTGAGACAAGGAAGAATAAACAGTCTTGATTTAGATCAATGGTCTTCAGTCAAAACCCTAATATTCATTTAAGAAAGACAAAAGTAATCGCATTAGATTTCATTGGGACCATAGAAATGATAATTGAGTGTAGAAACTCGGAAGAGCAGCTGGGGATGGGTGGGAGTAAAGAAACAAGATTGATTATAACTTCTGTATTTATTGAATGTTATTTACAATATCATGAGTGTGACATGAGTGGGCGATTTTCTGTGATATATGTCTGTGAGTTTATGTATAGGCTTGTATGTTGTTTGTGAATGAGTACAGTAAACAATGTGTCGAGGCTCTGGTGGCCGGCTGGTTAAGGTGTACACGTCTGACAATCTACAATCACTAGCCCTCCACCTCTAGATTGTGCGGTTGAGGCCTACATGAGGCAGCTGCCAGGTACTGGTTGCAGTCCGGTGTTTTCCTCTCGGTACTTCAGCTTTCCTCCACCACCAAAACTTGGCTTGTCCTTGCATGACTATAGCTGTTTAATCAATAGGGCTGAAGCGATGCATTGAATTGTATTGTATTGTGATACTTTCTTGTGTATTTCATCACAGTATTTTGTTTGCATTGCGATGCACTAACATTTCTAAAATTATCAATAAATCTTGTTTAACTCTCAAAAAATGTCAAATCATAATTAAAAGTACTGAAAATCATAAAAAGATGTATTTTGATAGTATTAACTATTTAACCCCATAACTTACAAACAATAAGTATTTCATGTCAGTTTTTTAAAATAATAACATGGATTCTGTTCACTATTACAAATTGAAAAGTTAAGTGGAGTAAAAACGAGTTTTTTTCAGTATGCATGTAGAATTTTTCTGTCCCGTGACAAAGTGATGCATGACAGAGTGTTACCCTTCTCCACTTAAATGAACATGAGCGGTCAGAGAAGTTTTTAGATTCACTTATTTGTCGACTGAGAACTGCAACATATGTTTCACAGCATTTTGTGATTTTCACCTTTTCACCATCTCGGGACATGTCTCTATGACAGAAGTTGTCTGAACGAATGTCCATTGAGTTGAAAAGTATTATTATATTATTTTGTCACTTTGTTTCGACTCCTTTCATTTTTGCTCTTTTTCAGCATTGAACTAGAGGACATATTCAACTGGAGACAAAGACATGACAGTAAGTTATCAGTCAAGTTCTACTGTGTTTGAGAATCGTACATGATGAACTTCAGACATGACAGTAAGTTATCCGTCAAGTTCTACTGTTTGAGAATCGTACACGATGAACCTCAGACATGACAGTAAGTTATCAGTCAAGTTCTACTGTGTTTGAGAATCGTACACGATGAACCTCAGACATGACAGTAAGTTATCAGTCAAGTTCTACTGTGTTTGATAATCGCACATGATGAACTTTAGACATGACAGTAAGTTATCCGTCAAGTTCTACTGTGTTTGAGAATCGTACACGATGAACCTCAGACATGACAGTAAGTTCTCCATCAAGTTCTACTGTGTTTGATAATCGTACATGATGAACTTTAGACATGACAGTAAGTTATCCGTCAAGTTCTACTGTGTTTGAGAATCGTACATGATGAACCTCAGACATGACAGTAATTATATAAGTTATTAGTCAAGTTCTACTGTGTTTAAGAATCGTACACGATGAACCTCAGACATGACAGTAAGTTATCAGTCAAGTTCTACTGTGTTTGATAATCGTACATGATGAACTTTAGACATGACAGTAAGTTATCCGTCAAGTTCTACTGTTTGAGAATCGTACACGATGAACCTCAGACATGACAGTAAGTTCTCCATCAAGTTCTACTGTGTTTGATAATCGTACATGATGAACTTTAGACATGACAGTAAGTTATCCGTCAAGTTCTACTGTGTTTGAGAATCGTAAATGATGAACCTCAGACATGACAGTAATTATATAAGGTATTAGGCAAGTTCTACTGTGTTTAAGAATCGTACACGATGAACCTCAGACATGACAGTAAGTTATCAGTCAAGTTCTACTGTGTTTGAGAATCGTACAAGATGAACTTCAGACATGACAGTAAGTTATCCAGCAAGTTCTACTGTGTTTGAGAATCGTACATGATGAACCTCAGACATGACAGTTAGTTATCCGTCAAGTTCTACTGTGTTTGAGAATCGTACATGATGAACCTCAGATATGACAGTAAGTTATCAGTCAAGTTCTACTGTGTTTGAGAATCATACATGATGAACCTCAGACATGACAGTAAGTTCTCCATCAAGTTCTACTGTGTTTGAGAATCGTACATGATGAACTTCAGACATGACAATATGAGCTTTAGTTTGTGGGAGATTTGTATGTTAGGATCATAAATATTTTATGGTATGGCAGGTTTTTTCTTTCTTTCATGTTTGTCATTTCATTTGAGAAGTTCACCTGAAGTTAATATCCGTGTTACCAGGATGTGGTTCGGTACACCTCAGTTTACTAATTGTAGGTTGTGCTTGGTAAAGATACCCCTTTGGTTTCTTACTAGTAATTTAATTTAAAATGATTTTGAAGTTCATTCTTGTGAAAACTGATTAAATTTCATTTAAACAACAACTTGAATGTGATTCTCAGAAAAAAATTGTTTCTTATATATTAACACCTTAGAATGTTAAACAAATCAACACATATTAGAAATTGCTTATACACAGTCAAATATTGTTTTGTTTGACTACTGCGTATAATTGTGTACACATAAATTTATATATATACATGACATAAAAGTTTTTATTTTTAACGAAATATGTTTCTGTTGTTTTTGTGTTGGGTGACAGCATTACAAATTAAAGCTGTTCTATAACGGGGGGGGGGCGAAGTTGATGGATTCTTTAAATATAATTCATTATTAAATATTATTTTGTTTGACTGATACTGCGTATATATATGAAATATAAGTTTTTATACCCGCTTTCATCAAAACGGGGGATATTAATTTGGGTTTGTTCGTCCGTCTGTCACGCGTCGTTTCCGTGCAATAACTACAACAAATGTTACTGATTTTCTTCAAACTTGGTCACAGGGTTAAATGCCTTAAGGGCTCGGCCAAGTTTGATGACCACTTTCAGCAGACTTTATTTGGCGGAGTTATGGCCCTTTGAATAAAGGGAAAATGTCATTATCTGCTGTGTATTGTTTCCGCGCATAACTACAACAAATGTTAACCAATTTTCTTCAAACTTGGTCACAGGGTTAAATGCCTTAAGGGCTCGACCAAGTTCAACGACCACTTTCATCGGACCCCATTTGGCGGAGTAATGGCCCCTTGAATAACGAAAAACGTCATCAGCTGCGTTTCATTTCCGTGCAATCACTACAACAAATGTTAACCAATTTTCTTTAAAATTGGTCACAGGGTTAAATGTCTTAAGGGCTCGGCCAAGTTTGATGACCACTTTCAGCAGACCCCATTTGGCGGAGTTATGGCCCCTTTAATAACAAAAAATGTCATTATCTGCCGCGCTTCGTTTACGTGCAATAACTACAACAAATGTTACTGATTTTCTTCAAACTTGGTCACAGGGTTAAATGTCTTAAGGGCTCGGCCAAGTTTGATGACCACTTTCAGCAGACTTTATTTGGCGGAGTTATGGCCCTTTGAATAAAGGGAAAATGTCATTATCTGCTGTGTATTGTTTCCGCGCATAACTACAACAAATGTTAACCAATTTTCTTCAAACTTGGTCACAGGGTTAAATGCCTTAAGGGCTCGACCAAGTTCAACGACCACTTTCATCGGACCCCATTTGGCGGAGTAATGGCCCCTTGAATAAC
>NW_018408698.1:85236-86731 GCF_002113885.1 Mizuhopecten yessoensis
GTGGGGCATCCAACATTCACTCAACAGTAGCTTTCATAAAGATCAGCGAAGTTCGGCGTATCCCAGTTGATGGATTCTTTTAATTGAATTCACTTGTCCGGCCATAGAGAAGTATTGACTCACTAATTCTCATTAAAGCTGTTCTATGTTTAAGGTGGATGAAACTGAGTTACTTGGTGATTTCAGGATGTATGTTCAACTTGCATAATTTTAACAGTAGATAGCTATAGACTATCTTTTCAGACATATCTAGAAGATTACTTGTAGTGTACTGAATGATTGGAGGTCTTGCCTGTAAATCACCCTATATTACAATGTTACTATGTAGCTACAAAGAATGACATGTAAAAATACTTATGTCATAACAGTTTATGAAGTCGGTCAGTTTGTATTGTCGTATCTTAAATCAGGACACCTTAAATATCTATGCAATGAATGTGTGTCAAGGTTTAGTAGACGTATTTATACTTTAGTGTGGTCTGTACATTGTACGAGGACTCCTACACTTCTCCACCGGGCTGGAACCTGTTCAAATCTTTTCACGCTACATTAAAACCATTGGTCCGTCTACTGTCTGACCCACTGCCTTTGGTCATAAACATTTTCCCATATTTAGTCACCACATCCATCAAGACCAGTAAAAACAAAGAATATATTGTTAGCGTTATACACAGTAATGTCCATCAAGTGTTAACTGAAATAAGATTTTCTGATGGACGATGATTATTCCCTTGGGAAATGGTGATAAACATATTGTGTAATAAGTCTAGTTTTATTGAACTATGAGAAAAGTTATGAATCAATTTGTAAAATACTTTCGATTTTTTTCACACTTCCCTTAGGAAATGAGTGACTTAAAGATGTTTTCTTCAAAAGTATATTTTCTAGTATATATCATATATCCACCTGCTGTTTAGTAGTGAGTTTACCACTTTTGTAGGATGGGCGCTAGCAAAAGTTATTTCCCTTTTGATGTGAATTTGAGTTAAAGATGGACGACATCTGTGTTGTCAGTAGATGGGTAATTTTTAGCTAAGGCGTTAGCCGCCAGCTATTGGTATTACTTTAGTAAATGAGCTCAGATATTCATAAATGTCGATTTCACACAGACGGCCTCTAGCGGTAGTCACTGGTACTAAATTGAATCATATACCGGACCTACTGTCTTTATTATGCGTAACTTTGGACTCAAATGCACTTGAATGGCTTGTAAATATCATTACTTTTCTTTATAGAACATATGATCTTATCACAACGTCGTATTCTTATTGAAAATGCACCCTGTTTATCTCAATCGGGAACTGCTACTTGAATGTAGGTCATGCATGCTACACGCAACTTCCGGTAAAAATACTTCAGTTAATGAGCTCAGATATTCATAAACGAGACATAACGTCACCTTCTAGTAATACTAAACAAACTGCAAATAAAATCCATTACCACGGACTCAAGTTCACTCAAACGTCATTGGATATAATCTTATTCTTAGTTAGAA
>NW_018408698.1:87517-101968 GCF_002113885.1 Mizuhopecten yessoensis
CATGTTATAAACATTGTATTATTAGATTCATTGTGATGTTGGCTTTCATTGAAGTTTCAATTGTTATACTACTTGATGTTTTGGAAACTTAAACAAGTATAGTAGTTCTAAATATTATGAAATGACAGAAACATTAGGCCAAACAAATTACTTGTGTTTCTACTATCAGAAAAAAATAGGGTAGGTATGTATTAGCTAGGCATTTTATTGTTAATTTGAAAAATATCTTTACTGCGCTAATATAGAGCAGGAGTTCTGACTTTAACAGTGCATATAAAAACTTAAGGGTATTGTAGAACACAAATCTGAGATAAGTCTGGTTAACCACACTGGTGTCGAACACACCAATAAGTATAGTGTGTATAATATATCATAGTTTATACACATCATATTACTATTAGTGTGTCCAGTATCTGTGGGGTTAGCATAAACTCAATATTTGTTTTAAACTTTTAATTGGCCTTATATAATGATCATTTATAGGTCAGACAGGGTTTGGTTTCCAATTCGGAAACTAGACCTGTTAAAACAGTTATCATTTGTAATTTAGAGATTAAATATTTCTAAGCAGAAAAAAATGAACTATAAATATTTTTCAACCTTTTCTGAGTTGTACAATTTTAGAGTATCTTCTGTCTGAAATCTGAACATAACTTGTTTTATGATAAATGTGTAAAACAATTCCTCATACTGGGGTAAAGTTTTTCTATATATAGTCCCAAAAACTACAGATAAAATCCTTGAGCACGTACAAGATACAAAAATATATATTTTACGTCCATTTTGCAAAACATACAACATAAGCTACAAAGACAAAACATGAGTATAATAACAGAGACCAAAATATTACAACATGGAAAAATAAAATAAAAACATGTATGTACATGTAGTATACTGTAAGCTCAGAAAAAGAGTTTATCACTTGGAAAGCACTTAATAGGCACATTGAACACGGTAAGCACATCAGCACATGGTAATTTAAGCACATTTAGAACATTTGCATACAGCACATAAAAAACAAAACCATAACATGGAAAGCTTATTAGCACATAGTAGGCACATTTGCACATTGTAAGCAAAATAAAGGAGTGCAATGGACATCTCCATGTTTCCTGGTTAATTTCTTCTTTATGGAAACAACCAGGGGAGAGTGATGTTCTGCTTCATCTTTTGTATTAATGAAAACCGTGAATATCTAAGTGCGTGTGTTTAAACTAATTTTGTTTTGTTTTTACTGGTACCTTTTTATGTACACATGTTTTACCACCTAAGGAATTAGATGTCTTAAGCCCCCATATGATGTGCTGTTATAAGTTGAATTTAATGTACATTTTGTTTATATTTAGTTCTGCTACCAAAGAGATTGACTTATTGAAATGTTTTTGAAACATTTTAATGAACTCCTCAGCTTTAATGCCTTATTTCTCACTATACAAGCTCATATTGCTATGCCTCCTATTTGTTTGAATATCATCTCTAAACATTATTGCTGGTGCAGAAATTATATGGTAACTATGTTCTATTTTAGGGGGGGAAAGCAATCAATATTACAACAGACAGGGATGGTTATTGATGGGAGAAAGGAGGATGAGAAATAGGAACTGTACCAACTCTCTCATACCTTTGAGGACTTCATGAACTTTTTCAAAAGGCTGCAAGAACTATACCAACAGTGACATGACATTTTGAAATCTGTCAGTTACTTTATAGAGGAGGAACCTCTGACTAAATCATTTTCTCTCAGACACATGAAAGCCGAGTCCACAGATCCTTCCATCAGCGAATAGTTCAAATGTAGTTCAAATGCTTTCCTCGCAAACTTTTCCTTAATGGAGAAGTCAGTGATCTTTACTTGGAACAGATTGAATCTGTGAATATTGATGCTGAAAGCCTGATGAATGTGATTGAACAGCCCCTACTTGATGCTGAAACCCTGATGAATGTGATTGAACACCCACTACTGACTAAGGGCACAAATGTTGGAAACAACGTTTGTTTTGATCAATATAACACTATGGGTGGTGGGAGCAAATTGGAAAAAAAATTAAAAGTATGTTTTTAAAGATAGAAATACTGGTCATGGCTTCCTTTTAGTTTTTGTCCAATGAATTAAAAGTCAACGCAAATGTTAAGTAGTAAAAGAAATGTAAGATCCCTGGTATACATTGTACTTTTAACAATGCTTATGATCAATATCAATAAAATAAAATAAAAGTTATAATATGTAACTTGATATTTGTTAACTTCGCTCGATTTTACTGTGTCCAACATTTGATATTAAATCTTGTGTGATATATGAGAGGGATAGCACACAAGATTGTATCAATGTCAATGAAAGCAATTATTTCTTAAGTTTTCAACCATATTTCTTGAAACTTCATTTCTAAATTTCATACATCAATTGTTCAAGACAGTTTTAAGGTCAATTTCATTCAGTCAAGGTGAAGGCTACAGCTTCACAACCTGTTCATGTACATGTGACAGAGAAATTGTCAGTGCATTCCTAACTAAGTATTCAAACCAAATTTTATAAACCTTGATCCATCATTCTCAACATTAAATCATGCACTACCTGTTTGCATATACACAAGCAACCTCAACTTTCAATAAGTCCTGTTGTCAACATTTGTTGCACAATGCTATCAGTTCTGAAACCAACAATCATGACAACTGTAATAACATAGTATGTGTTCTAGCTGGTACATTTGCAGTACTCTTTTGAAATGTATTTGAAATTAATATGTGCATCTTATTTCAAATGCTAGCCTATGAAGATGATAAAGCTGAACATATGCTATAAAGTTGTTGTTTTCTTTGTGAAGAATTTATGCAATGGAAATAGAGGGAAAATAATGTAACTCTCCTAATCTTGTGTGTGTGTGTGAGTATGTATGTTTATATTTTGTTTATCTTATTCAATATTGAAACATACAACAATGTATCATATTGAATTAGAGTGCTTTTTATATTATTTGTTCATGGGAACACAGATTCAAAATAGTTCCATTTTTCATAAGAAGAGACCTTTTCACTGCAGTGAATATGTAAAACACTTTATTTAAAAGTTTTTCAAAATTATTGAGAGACTTGTAAATTTATGGGTAGCAGTAATCCACTTGCTTATCCACAATTTAGTTTCGGCAAGTAAACATCCTTATAAATATTGTTCTGTAACAATATACACTGACTGATGCAAAATTGAAACTTGAACAAAATTCACACGTATTAAAAAGCATGCCAACCCTGGTCGATGTGCACACTTTACAAGATAACTTGCTTGAATATATATTGATCAATATACAAACTTAGACGATAAGTCCAAAGTTGAGTGAAATCCATGCCTAATTAATTAGCATACTGTACTCTGATTGGTCAATGGTTTTATGCCAAGTAACTTTGTCAGATGAGGCAAGGGTTGATATCTTATTCAACAACAAAGGCAAAGTTCAAAGATGTTCACAATCTGTGCATAATATATTCAATGGTTTAAAATAATCAGGTATTGATCAAAGGGGTAAATGCCAGTTTCAGTTTTTAATATTCTATGAAATACATTGTATGGACAAAGGGAAGCAATTCCAAATTCCTATGCAAATTAATTATCCAAAGGTTTAAAATGATATATTCTAGAGGAAACTTGGTACCACTCTTCTGACAAACCTATAAAGATATACTGTACACACAAGAAGAATAACTTCACAGTGGTGCACTTTTACATAAAACTTTGATTCATAACAAATTAACAGTAAATCCTTCTGTACAATATGATGGGAACTTCGTCTATATTTTGTTCTCCATTCCAAAAATAATATATATATCTTTTGCCTTAGCTTTCAGTACTTTCAGTACTTTGATTACGTTTGTCACCTGGTGGAACCTTGTGGTCTTATCTTGTACTTAGGAAACAGCTATCTGTATAACAGAAAATATCAATAAAAAGGAAGGAAAATGTCAACATCATGCAAGTTTTTTCTCCATAAAGTGACTCCTGTAACACTTGAATATAGATAAACAAGGTTCTACTATATGGACTGTATATTGTCCATTCTCAAGTCCTTGCTCCGGGAGAACCAAGTCCCCCCCCCCCCCCTGTGGCGGGGCACAAAGAAGCTGCTGTTGCGCCCATGAATCGGCCTAATGTGAACAAGCTTTCCTGGTTTATACCTTTGAGGATCGGTGCGACACACAAAACCTCTATCTAGGTCGACGCTCACATGATTCACACAGCTTTATAGGGTATGTATAAATTCTGTGTATATGTTTGTTTATATCGTGTGATAAATCTCCTGTGTGGATATAAATGGAGAACTTCATAATCAATGAATCATCGAGTTAATTGGCCACAGCGAAGGAACTTAGATGCTGGAACGGCCACACATGTAGGGATGATCTGTATACCTGCTGGGCAGACAAACACATCACCAGTGTACCTTATCTAAATAAGACAGAGCACAGAATGATGACAAAAATATGAAAACCAGTGTCAAGTAATATCCAATTTCCAATTTAATTTTTAAACAAGAGTCCCAGAGGGCCTGTATCACTCACCTGAATATGTTTAAAATAATTGGTATTAAGTAAAGATATAGCACTCCATAGTAGGTGCTGTGTGATCCATCCAGTATTTGAGATATAGCGAGAACAAACTTCAAACAGAGCCCCACCCCTATGCCCCTAGGGGGGTCATACCCACCGTTTATACAAAATTGAGTCCCCTTGGCATAAGGAAGCTCCAGACTAAATAAGGATAAAATCCCTTAATCCCTACGGTAGAAGAAGGATTTTAAAGGTTTTACCTCTATTTCTCCTATTGGGCCCTGCCCTTCTGTCCCCTGGGAGACCACACCCACTGCTTATACAAAAATTGAGTCCCCTTGGCCCAAGGATGATTCAGACTAAATTAGGATAAAATCCCTTAATCCCTATGGTAGAAGAAGGATTTTAAAGGTTTACCTCTATTTCCCCTATTGGGCCCCGCCCCTCAGGTCCAAGGGAGGCCACACCCACCGTTTATACAAAATTGGTTCCCCTTTACCCAAGGATGCTAGCAACACACCAAATATGGACCAAATCCTTTCATTCCTACAGAAGAAGAAGGATTTTAAAGAATAATTTGCTATGTTTCCCTTGTTGGGCTCAGCCCCCAGGAGTGGCCAGACCCACCATTTATACAAAATTGGTTCCCCTTTACGCAAGTGCTCTACACCAAATATGGACCAAATCCTTTCATTCCTACAGAAGAAGAAGGATTTTAAAGAACAATTTACTATGTTTCCCCTCTTGGGCCCCTCCCCTCAGGCCCCTGGGGGCCAGACCCACGGTTTATACAAAATTGGTTCCCCTTCACCCAAGGATGCTTCAGACCAAATATGGAACAAATCCTTTCATTCCTACAGAAGAAGAAGGGCTTTTAAAGAATTTGCTTTATTTCCCCTTTTGGGCCCCGCCCCTCAGCCCCCAGGGGGGCCAGACCCACCGTTTATACAAAATTGAGTCCCCTTGGCCTAAGGATGCTCCAGACCAAATTTAGTCAAAATCTACTTGGCCGTTCAGGACTATAGTAGCGTTTTAGAGGAAAAGTTGACGGACGGACAGACGCTGCGGTATGGCATAATTATGCTCACCATGGTCCGAAGAACCATGTGAGCTAAAAAGTGCAAAAATACGCGGTTTTTGACACCAGAGAGTGGAAAGTTCAGATTAAATATTACAGATTTTAATTTCATCTGAATGATAATGAATGAAATATCTAACTTAAGTACCATAATCATGTTCACTATGAAATAATCACGATTCAGTTTTAAATGTGAAATAACCATATTATCCTATTTACAGTGTCAATTTTTTATTTATTTTTCACTGATCAATGTGAATTATTTTCATTGTGAAATTGAGTCATATTTTCACGTAAATGTGAAGTAATCATTGTAAAACCCGGTATAAAAAGAAACAACAAACACAGTAACATTAGGTATTGTTTTATATAAATACAAATATTTTTTTTAAATCATAAGAACAAATATAAAAAATAATGTTATCATACAGTCGAAACAAAGAAATAATTTTTCTGTCAATATGACAAATTATGAGGAATGTTCGATTATTACACTTTATCACTTTTTAACTTGTACTCATCAAGTCTGGGTCCTTTATTTCTCAGTGTGTTCACAATTTCAAGGAAAACAAAAATAATTGTAGGTTTTGGACTCATTTTTATATATGCGAGTTAAAATGGGTATACTATATCAAAAATTTAGATTGACATAGACCAATAGAACCATTACAAAAAACAGATTTTGGGAAACTGATTTAACTATTATCTTATTTTAGCAATTATCAGCTCAATAATTATTGCTCAATTAATATGCAGCACTAAAACACATTTCTTTTCATGGATCATATCATTTTCATCAGTTAAATCCCCTCAATTAAGTTTTCAATTGATGATGAACTGCAGACTAAAGAAATTATATTTCAAAAGTATTCCCATAATATGAAACCTTCCAAACCATACAAAATCTTACGAGACGGAAGTTTCCGAGGGTAATGTATTAAGTATCCATATGTGTATAACTAGTTATAACAAGAATTACGCGTAATTATATGTGTCGCCTGTCCCGCTTTGTCAATATAATAAGCATTTGACATAATGTTATAAGTGGTTTCTGAAATTGCTAAAAAGCCCTAAATTTGAGTCCACAAATGTGAGGGTTTTCCACCCAAAATGGGGGAAATCCATGAAATGTTAGGAAAGAGTGTAGTGCATTCAGCTATGATACACCTACAGTGTATGACCCAAGTACATAAGGAAACCGACCTAAACGCAAAATCATAACAAATTTCAGGTTTTTATCC
Source organism: Mizuhopecten yessoensis (assembly GCF_002113885.1). Classification (NCBI taxonomy): domain Eukaryota; kingdom Metazoa; phylum Mollusca; class Bivalvia; order Pectinida; family Pectinidae; genus Mizuhopecten; species Mizuhopecten yessoensis. Next base: position 94,373 of record NW_018408698.1, read on the forward strand.
GAAAAAGTGCAGAAATCCATAAAATGTTTTTAGAGTAGTAGGCTCTGCTACCCATGATACAAGTATGATTGAGGTTTGGTTGGTCTAGCTCTTATACTTTGTCAGAAAGAGCCTAATATGCAAGAGCTAAACGCAAAACCAAAGTCCAGAAATTTGAGGTTTTTACCAAAAAAATGCAGAAGTCAATGAAATATTTTTAGTGCAGTAGGCTCCACTACCCATGTTACATCTATGATCGAGGTTTTGTTGGTGTAGCTTTGTCAGAAACAGAGCTAAACGCAAAACCTTAACATTGTTGACGCCACTGTCGCCATCGGAAAAGCAGCATCTATGTGTCTTTCCGACATCCGTCGTAGGTGACACAAAAACTTACGAGGGTATTAAGTATATCTGGTGATAGACAAAGCACATACTGTGGCTTAAGGAGAAAATGTCACAATGTTAAATATGTTATAAACGTGTAACTTAATCTGAAACTAGGGGGTGGGGCCTCCGGGGTAATTTTTGTGAAAAAGCAGCATTTCTATTTGATTTAATTTTATTTCTGACACTACATGGTATGAACCGTAATAATATTATGGAAGACAAGACTCAAAGGACACTTTGGATGAACATCTTGGCTGCTATCCTTGTTTTTTTTAACAAATTACATGCTTATTTCACAGCTGTAAAAATTGCAAGTTTTCCTGATGTATGCACATGCCATCTAGTTTTAATATTTTTTCCGTTTTTTTTTATTCTTAAGTCTTTTAACAACCAAATGCATTTTTATTTAATTTAACTTTTTGTTACAATTTTTTATTTTTTATTATGGACATTTGTGCTTGTCACAGCTTGTCACAAACTGGGTCACTCCATCAAGTTGGCCCTTGTCCACCCATGGCCAGCTCGTGCCAGTTTACAAACATAATCGGACAAAAGCATAGCTATTGCTACCCGGGCATATCAATGGCAAGTTAATATCAATTGCATAGAACTTATCACAGATTTTCATAATGTGAGATTATATTTTCCTTACAGCTAAACATTCTACCAAGTTTATGTAAAATTATGGAAATGTAAAAAGTTGCAATCATTTGACACAGTATGATGTGTTGTTGAACATTTAACGTTCACCAGTTTGTCAGGGTCACAGAATTCTCCCTGACCAAAGTTTTGACAAATGTGAACAAAAATACATGTATCAGAAAGCCATGATACAGAGTCTTAAACCTGATTTTCACGTTTAACAACTATACATTGCAATTAATTTTGTGATCTTTAAGAAGATTTAAGAGTGTTTAAGTGTCGAATGCATCAATAACGATGTTTCAGAAATACACATCGTCATCGTCTGTTAACAGTGTCCACCTACACACAAGTGCATCCACAACTTTTTTACCTGATTCCATCACAAGGATAATTTATTGTTTGTTGTAAAGTTGTAAACATCTCGTTAATATTTTAACTTTGAAGTCAGTACTCTCACTTTTTTAGAATAACTTGAACAATAATTCAACAATATAAACCAATTTTTAAGTCTGCTACACGATGGAATTTTTTTAATAGTTACATACCTGCCAATCTTACCAATTTTCATGAAAGTGAATCTGTGCGCATAAAAGCAAGATAAAGGCAGATCTACTGTTTTCGAAAGTGAAAAATTGGGATCCTCTGTCCAAAACGGGAAGACTGACAAGCATTTCCCTAAAGGTGAACTGATCAAACCCTTGTCAGGATCAACAAAGGTTGTAAGGTTGTGTAGTTGTGTTTTTACAATGTTTCTAGTGCAAATTATATATAACAGATCTTATCTTTATACATTTACTTTAATAAAAAAAACTTACAAAGTTTTGAATAATTCAGGTCACCTGGTACTAGGAATGAACTGTAAATGAAGATACACATCGATCTTAGCTTTAAAATTGACACATTTTACCAAGTGGACAAAATTTGGAAACAACGTTGTCCGAAAAAGAAAAAGAAAATATTTTGCTGTCGATGTTTCTGAAAAATCAGTTTTTGTATCTAGCTGTTAAAATGTTAAAATTCTTTTTAACTCTTTACAACATTTCCAGCATCTACCCTGGAAATGTTGCAACAGTTTAAAAGAATTTTTAACCCGCAACACAGTGTTGCGGGTGACGTTACAATTGTGTTAAGTAACTGACATTATGAAAGTGGACTCAGTTTGGTAAGAGTTTAAGAAGTTTGAAAATGCAGGATATAAGTTATAATTGTGTTAAGGAAAATTTGACATATATATAGATACTTGGGGGAAAGTTATACCGTTATGGCTGTAATGTTTATAAAGTGTTATATATAATGAAACTACTACATCTGTCACTGCATACCTACTGAAACGTAGTTTTATAATTGATGCAAAAAATAATTATTTTCAATGATGATGGATGATGTATGAAGTAGGTCTATATGTGATAAATCATAAACTAAACACTAACTGTCCTGGTGTGAGGATAATGATGGTAGCAATGAAATGATGCACTTTTATATAAAACCCTGAAGATTACAGCTAGCTAATGAGTCAAACAGATATTACTGTAATTGGCTGTACATTTCCACTATCTGAATCGTATATAAACCTGTACAATTGGAGTATTAACAATAATTATTTGTATGAACTTTAATTTCTTTATCTAAAAAACCCTTGCAATGTAACAAATATAACAACGCTTCACATTCTCAAGTATGAAATGATCGAAGGATATTTGCTAATTATTTACACACGTTTGCTGGCATCCACAAAATGTACACAGGTTATGCTATATGCATTTGGCCATGATGACATTTGTGTTTTGACACTCTGTGGCAAATACATCACTTCTATAACTTTTCAAATGTGATATTTTCACAAATTTCTTTTATGAGTAAATACAGAAGTTGAGCACTTGAAACACAAGTGGTTCCCAGCACTACAGTCTTGACAATAACTACTATTTATCAACTTAATTCATTTACAGTTGGTTGTAGTTTCTCCCTTACAGACACATCTTACATGTATAATAATAGTATTACATGTACTGTACAAAAGTCTACAAACATGCCACAGAAAGATTTCTCTTGCATTCAAATTTTCTCCGTCAATTCACAGAAAATCTCTTCTCTTTCACCCGATTTTAATTTAAATTCCTTAGGTTCACTGAACATCTTACAGAACGGTCACTTATTCCCGACGTTTGGCAGATTTATTTGACAACACTGATGAACACAGTCGAGTAGATGTCAATGCTTTCATTCTCGCAGAATATTTCACTAAATATTTGCAATCCTGTTGATCCAGAAATCATAGAATCCTTGAATATTTCAACACTTATATTGAAATATCAACATGTCCGCCTTCCAGCAGAATCAACAGAGAGGTCAATACATGGCATTCAGCACTGTTATCTGTAACATTTCCACAATGTTCCACTTACTCAAATCATCTGGAATTACCTTTCCTTATCCTGAAGGGAATCCAGCCAAACAATTGTATAGGTCCAGAAGTTACCCATGGCAGAGTACTTTTATACATTATACTCCATGGAGGTACCATAATCAATGTATGGATACCAGATGCTTTGTCGCTGATTTGTAGGTATCATACTCTGAGAATCATTAGTGGGTTTATTCCCCCTGAATCCATGGAGTTTCTTCCCCTGAAAAGGTTACCAGTTGCTGTCCCTGATTGGACAGTGGTCAGTTTGTGACTAGGTCTGTTGAACACCAGCTGGTCACTCTTTTGACTGCTAGGTTTTCCACAGGTAATGACCACTGACCAATGGTCACTTCAGGTTGGGGAGGGATCGGAATGGTGAGTCTATGTACAATAAGGCAATGACATCAATCACCTCTCCGCACTTGTCTCACTTCCAGGCTGGGAACTGTAAAACACAAAATGGATATGGATTATACAAATGTACAGGGTGGTCAGTGCTCTATCTGTTTTAAGCTGGATTGTCATAGAAATTAATCAACAATTCTATTTTACTTTTGAATTTAGAGTACTTAGAAGAAATGTATAGCGCTTTGGTTCCTGGTAAATCAGAGATATGTATGTAGAAACTTTGTATCAGTTCCCCAAGTCATCAAACACAACAATTTACAGGTTCGAATGTGTCCCTTTATACATACAGCCTCCGCCAGGCAGGTTTACGAGGTGGCACCCACCGCCCTGGATGACTTTATTTGCAAAATAAGGATGGTAGAGTAAGTTTGTGTGTGCGTAAGAGATCTAAAAGTAAGTTTATATGATAGGAAAGGATCCTTAAGAGGATAGACAGCCAAATTTTTTTCATCTTAAACTTTTTATCGGGAAAAATAAATCATAACAAAACTCCAGAAAGTGTTTTATTTGTTTCTCTATCAAACTTAACCCTTTCACCACTTTAGACCATCATGGACTCTTCCAGATGAATGTATGAGTCTACTCAAGTTACCTAGGGGTGAAAGGGTTGAGGACAAGCATGGTACTTCCATTAATACAGCCTGTTTGTTGACCATAGTTTAAAGGTCAGGTAAACTGATCACCCTTGCTATTTACATGTAGAAACATATTGGGAAGTGTGATAAATGGTACTTCATTAAGTTTGTAACTATATATGTAATGATGTATGTGTCTAATTTCACAGTCTGAGGTTAGAGATAATAATCGACCTAAAAGTCATCATTTTCATAAAAAAAAAAGAGGAAAATTCTCATAATTTTGGCACAATCACGAAAAAGTCAACAATTTTTTTCATTCAAAAAGTCCCTGACATTTGAACGGTTTACATGTATGTACACCCTTGAAGGACATCAGATCCCACCAGGAACCGGCAGGTTGTGGAGACACCCCTGGGAATTAGAAACTCTAGATCACACGAAAACCTGAACCTGATATAACAATTACACACAGGTACGGTAGACTAACGAGTTTTTCCTCAACCACTTTAAGAAACATTTAGTGTATTTATAGATGCATTGAATTTTGAATATGCAATAAGACATTGCCCTATTCAGCTTGGCAAATAGTATGTATAAAAATACATATGAAGTTTCCTTTAAACGAAATTAAATGACAATTTGATTATGTAGAAGATCACTGTAGCATAGCAAGCTTTTGTGGACAGGTTTTAGACAAAAACATTATCAGATTCAAATCTGCATTCTGTCCTACAAATTTTCAATAGAACTTTAGTTATCTGTTTACAAGGAGAGTGAATATCAAGCTCTGTGTATGTCTGTCCTAACAAGGAGAGTGAATATCAATCTCTGTGTAGATCTGTCCTAACAAGGAGAATGAATATCAAGCTCTGTGTTTATCTGTCCTAACAATTAGAGTGAATATCAAGCTCTGTGTAGATCTATCCTAACAAGGAGAGTGAATTTCAAGCTCTGTGTATATCTGTCCTAACAAGGAGAGTGAATATCAGGTTCTGTGTATATCTGTCCTAACAATTAGAGTGAATATCAAGCTCTGTGTATATCTGTCCTACCAAGGAGAGTGAATATCAAGCTCTGTATATATCTGTCCTAACAATTAGAGTGAATATCACGCTCTGTGTAGATCTATCCTAACAAGGAGAGTGAATATCAAGCTCTGTATAGATCTGTCCTAACAATTAGAGTGAATATCAAGCTCTGTGTATATCTGTCCTAACAAGGAGAGTGAATATCAAGCTCTGTGTTTATCTGTCCTAACAAGGAGAGTGAATATCAAGTTCTGTGTATATCTGTCCTAACAAGGAGAGTGAATATCAAGCTCTGAGTATATCTGTCCTAAGAAGGAGAGTGGATATCAGTCCTAACAAGTAGTGTGTATATCAAGCTCTGTGTATATCTGTCCTACCAAGGAGAGTGAATAGCAAGCTCTGTGTATATCTGTCCTACCAAGGAGAGTGAATATCAAGCTCTGTGTATATCTGTCCTAACAAGGAGAGTGAATATCAAGCTCTGAGTATATATGTCCTAATAAGGAGAGTGAATATCAAGCTCTGGTAAGGATATGTTCATTTTTTCTCTGGTTTATTTTTATTTTGGTTTATTTTTCCATCATCACATATTGGTATTACGATAGATTTCCCTAGGTAAGTAAGGACAGGTTTATTTTTCCCTAGGTAGGTAAAGATAGGTTTATTTTTCCCTAGGTAGATACAAACAGGGTTAGGTTTTAGGTAAGTAAAGAAATGTTATTTTTTCCCTAGGTAGATAAAGATAGGTTTATTTTTCCGTAGGTAGATACAAACAGGGTTAGGTTTTAGGTAAGTAAAGACAGGTTTAATTTTTCCCTGGCTAGATAAAGACAGGTTTATTTTTCCTTTGCTAGGTAAAGACAGGTTTAGTTTTTCTTTAGCTGAAATTGGATGAGGGAGAATAATTGTCAAAGACAAATAAAGGTGAATGAAAAAATCATGTATGCAAAATTTACAAACTTAAAGGAATTTTGTAAAAGGTGGCAAATATCGGGGCAAAGTATATCACAATGCCATCAGCTTAAGGACAGGTTTAGCAACATTATCTCTATGTAAATATATAGTGTACTGTTCTCACTATAACCAATTTAAATTCCAACCAGTAAATGTATAATCCGAAACTGTATAATTCATAAAAAGCATTCTCTGTAAAAATTAATTGACTTATCGTTATGCTAACCAGTAATTGGGTCATATGCTAACCAGTAATTGGGTCAGTCTATAACAGAAGTGTACAAAGTCATTGGATGTTTGACATAGGTACATTCCCTACTTGTGGCTAAATAAGGCCGAATGCTGACGTACATTATACCCATTAACGTTATGGTACAACGATTTTTGGGAAATATGGCTCCTTTCACCCAAATATAAATAGGGATAATTGCTGACATTATGTATGACTTCAGGGAAATATGGGTCTGGCACTTAAAACCATGACAAACATATCAAAAATGTAAATCAGGGATTTTTTGTCAGAAATGCTAAAATTTATAAAATTGATTAAGTAACACAACAAGAGGCCCATGGGCCTTAACGGTCACCTGATATATTTATACAGAGTTGATTTTTGTTTTTAACATGAACAGAAATATTATTCAAAGTGACAAAAAACAATAAAACCACCTTATTCAATATCTAGCATGCAGATTTAAGACTGAAAAGTATTTGAAACTAGCACCTCTGATTCTAAACAAGGAAAATGAAGAACTTTTATTTTAGCACACAGACTCCATTGGGCCCCACCCTACAGCCCTGGGGTTAGGGATGGCTCAAAATTTACAAAGTATCAAACTGTCACCTTAGGGTTATAATTCCAATCAAGTTATCAACATGTAATATTCAAAGTATCATTTGCCATTATTAACCAGTCAGGGCTGATATGTGCATACCATCAAACTGCTATCCAATACTGATAATTCTAACCCAAATTGAATTACTTCCAATGGCAATTAAACAAATGTTAGTCCAAAATGTGATTTCCCTATGTAAACTATAGTAAAGTTTACCCCCTCCCCAGAGGGAAACGTGAGACCCAAGGGTCATGAAATTCACAAATTTGGTAAAGCACCTTAAGACCCTTCCATCTATGAAGAGTATTTGATTCTACCATATCTGGGTCTTGAGAAGAAGATTTTTGAAATTTCAGTCAATTCAACCCTTTTTG
>NW_018408698.1:102518-135407 GCF_002113885.1 Mizuhopecten yessoensis
AAATTGAATTACTTCCAATGGCAATTGAACAAATGTTAGTCCAAAATGTGATTTCCCTATATAAACTATAGTAAAGTTTACCCCCTCCCCAGGGGGAAACGTGAGACCCCAGGGTCAAGAAATTCACAATTTTAGTAAAGCACCTTAAGACCCTTCTATCTATTTGATTCTACCATATCTGGATCTTGAGAAGAAGATTTTTGAAATTTTTGAAATTTTACCCTTTTTGGCCCCGCCCCTCAGGCCCCTGGGGGCTGGGGACGATATAATTCACAATTTTAGTTGACCTTTGGCCATGGAAGGTTTCTGCAAAATTTCATTGAAATTGGTGAGGGGTTTTGGAGAAGAAGTCGAAAATGTAAATTGTTTACGGACGGACGACGGACGATGAACGACAGACGACGAACGACGGATGACGGACGATGCCAGACAAAAGGCGATCGCAATAGGTCACTTGAGACTTTGTCTCAGGTGACCTAAAAAAACCAAATGGAAACAATGTGTTTCAACATAACCCAAATATATGTGACCTCAGAGCCTCTATTGTTAGGTGAAACCAGTCAACACTTCTAATAAACTACAAGATCTTCTGTTGTGATTGAATATATGACCTAATGAATACCAATATATCAATGAATATTTGCATATCAATTAAAATCTGTATTAATGAATACTTATGAATCATTAATTATGTGTGTATCACTTAATACACTTTGTACATCATTCAGATTCAGATGTTGTGATCTACCATTGGTAACACAGATTGAGTTCAAAATATACATATACTAAATAAATTGGATCATGATTCTTACAGCTAGAAAATATTCAGGAAAACTTCAGGAGTCCAGAAAGCTTTTATATTTTTTGAGTGTGTAAATGGTGAAGTTGACCAATTGTAAACAGGAGGGATAGACATGCCGGTTATATTTCACCGGGTAGAGAAGCACTCCTTCGCCCTTTGACCTCCTTCAATACACAACAATCAAATGCTCATATACGTTTTTCAGTTTTTGCCATTCCCTGATTTTGACAAGGGGTCTAGTTTCAGACGGAACAAAGCTATCTGTACCTCTGATCAGCAAGGATACCGTGAGGCAAACACTAACAGGTATATTAATATTTGATTTCTAAATGGAGAGTTCATTCAAATCAAACGCTTGCTATTTAAACCTGTTCGTCAGTCGAGCAGTCACGGTAATATCCTCCACAATTCTCTCACACCAATAACCAATACACAGTATCGTGTGAAAGCTTTAGAACTAGATATTTTTAATACAAATTAAATTTTAAAATAAAGTTAAATTGACATGGCTGGTGTAAGCTTTAGACAATCTCTACAAAATGATACAATAAGCTACTGATACGTCCATCCATGTAAATAAATCCTCTGTAAGATATTTCACCATAATCAAAACTTCCTAATATTAATTAGATACATTATTCCTACTCATACATTTGTGTTTTCTCCTGATGGGATCGCTGCTTATGAAGTCTTGCTCAAAGGAGCTTGGCCCTAAATAACTTGTCGATAGGCCATAAAACAATATAGTAGAAAAATAAACTGAAAGGTTTGCCAGTCAGTGCCTGTGCTGAAGATTGCCAGTCAGTGCCTGTGCTGAGGATTGTCAGTCAGTGCCTGTGCCGTGGATTGCCAATCAGTGCCTTTGCTGAGGAGTCAGTGCCTGTGCTGAGGATTGCCAGTAAGTGCCTGTGCTGTGGAGTCAGTGCCTGTGCTGAGGATTGTCAGTCAGTGCCTGTGCTGAGGATTGCCAGTCAGTGCCTGTGCTGAGGATTGCCAGTCAGTGCCTGTGCTGAGGATTGCCAGTCAGTGCCTGTGCTGAGGATTGCCAGTCAGTGCCTGTGCTGAGGATTGCCAGTCAGTGCCTGTGCTGAGGATTGCCAGTCAGTGCCTGTGCTGAGGATTGCCAGTCAGTGCCTGTGCTGAGGATTGCCAGTCAGTGCCTGTGCTGAGGATTGCCAGTCAGTGCCTGTGCTGAGGATTGCCAGTCAGTGCCTGTGCTGAGGATTGCCAGTCAGTGCCTGTGCTGAGGATTGCCAGTCAGTGCCTGTGCTGAGGATTGCCAGTCAGTGCCTGTGCTGAGGATTGCCAGTCAGTGCCTGTGCTGAGGATTGCCAGTCAGTGCCTGTGCTGAGGATTGCCAGTCAGTGCCTGTGCTGAGGATTGCCAGTCAGTGCCTGTGCTGAGGATTGCCAGTCAGTGCCTGTGCTGAGGATTGCCAGTCAGTGCCTGTGCTGAGGATTGCCAGTCAGTGCCTGTGCTGAGGATTGCCAGTCAGTGCCTGTGCTGAGGATTGCCAGTCAGTGCCTGTGCTGAGGATTGCCAGTCAGTGCCTGTGCTGAGGATTGCCAGTCAGTGCCTGTGCTGAGGATTGCCAGTCAGTGCCTGTGCTGAGGATTGCCAGTCAGTGCCTGTGCTGAGGATTGCCAGTCAGTGCCTGTGCTGAGGATTGCCAGTCAGTGCCTGTGCTGAGGATTGCCAGTCAGTGCCTGTGCTGAGGATTGCCAGTCAGTGCCTGTGCTGAGGATTGCCAGTCAGTGCCTGTGCTGAGGATTGCCAGTCAGTGCCTGTGCTGAGGATTGCCAGTCAGTGCCTGTGCTGAGGATTGCCAGTCAGTGCCTGTGCTGAGGATTGCCAGTCAGTGCCTGTGCTGAGGATTGCCAGTCAGTGCCTGTGCTGAGGATTGCCAGTCAGTGCCTGTGCTGAGGATTGCCAGTCAGTGCCTGTGCTGAGGATTGCCAGTCAGTGCCTGTGCTGAGGATTGCCAGTCAGTGCCTGTGCTGAGGATTGCCAGTCAGTGCCTGTGCTGAGGATTGCCAGTCAGTGCCTGTGCTGAGGATTGCCAGTCAGTGCCTGTGCTGAGGATTGCCAGTCAGTGCCTGTGCTGAGGATTGCCAGTCAGTGCCTGTGCTGAGGATTGCCAGTCAGTGCCTGTGCTGAGGATTGCCAGTCAGTGCCTGTGCTGAGGATTGCCAGTCAGTGCCTGTGCTGAGGATTGCCAGTCAGTGCCTGTGCTGAGGATTGCCAGTCAGTGCCTGTGCTGAGGATTGCCAGTCAGTGCCTGTGCTGAGGATTGCCAGTCAGTGCCTGTGCTGAGGATTGCCAGTCAGTGCCTGTGCTGAGGATTGCCAGTCAGTGCCTGTGCTGAGGATTGCCAGTCAGTGCCTGTGCTGAGGATTGCCAGTCAGTGCCTGTGCTGAGGATTGCCAGTCAGTGCCTGTGCTGAGGATTGCCAGTCAGTGCCTGTGCTGAGGATTGCCAGTCAGTGCCTGTGCTGAGGATTGCCAGTCAGTGCCTGTGCTGAGGATTGCCAGTCAGTGCCTGTGCTGAGGATTGCCAGTCAGTGCCTGTGCTGAGGATTGCCAGTCAGTGCCTGTGCTGAGGATTGCCAGTCAGTGCCTGTGCTGAGGATTGCCAGTCAGTGCCTGTGCTGAGGATTGCCAGTCAGTGCCTGTGCTGAGGATTGCCAGTCAGTGCCTGTGCTGAGGATTGCCAGTCAGTGCCTGTGCTGAGGATTGCCAGTCAGTGCCTGTGCTGAGGATTGCCAGTCAGTGCCTGTGCTGAGGATTGCCAGTCAGTGCCTGTGCTGAGGATTGCCAGTCAGTGCCTGTGCTGAGGATTGCCAGTCAGTGCTTGTGCTGAGGATTGCCAGTCAGTGTCTGTGCTGAGGATTGCCACTCAGTGCCTGTGCTGAAGATTGCCAGTCAGACTCACTCACTGCCTGTGCTGAGGATTGCCAATCAGAAGTTACTATACATAGATGTACTCCTTAACACAAGCTCTGTTGGTGCAGGGAAATGTCTGACAGGCAATGAAGATAGTGCTTCTATTTAAATACAAATTTCATTGAATTTGAATTTCAACAGAAAGGAAGTTCTTTTACCACAAGATAGTGTAAATACATGCAACAATTTGCTTTCAAGAACATCAATATTAATGTGATGGTGTAATTAGCTTCCTTTATAATATAGTTAAACAATAAGTTGTCTATTTTACACACCTGGACAAAGATTGATAGTGTTGTCTATTTTCACTTACAATCTTACACCTAAAACAAAGGCAGCCCAATGATGACTGTTTTAACTTTTTCACACGCTCCTAAATCATTGACTTATTGTAATACGATACTGTTATGGCTATGCCATTCAAAGCTTGAGGTGAAGGTCATATTCATAGCCAATTGTCAGAAATGCAAAATAGAAATTAACCTTTCAAAGTTAAACTGTAATCTGTTTTTAAAATAGTTAATACTTTGTTACTCATATTATGTTCCTAAAATATGAACAACAAGCCATACAAATAAGGCGATGACCTGGATCACACACCACAACATACTGATGATATAGTAATCTCTCGGCTTCCTGTTCACCTTAACACATGTGTGTTCTCTATTCAGGCTGGATTTTCCAGCCATTGTGTTTATAAATAAAACACAATTTTGATGCAAATTTTGTTGTACAAAAAGTGAAGCCTTGCATGATACATTATGAAAATCCTATGCGTACAGTATAAACAGATGTATTAGTACTGAGAGGTTGTCAGAGAAATAAACACAGGGGTTATCTGTAGGGGAAACTTCAGGAATTCTGTTAAGAAATCTATTTTGGTTAACATTTTTGTATTTTCAATTGTGATTTAAATAACTTATTCATTGGGAATTGATTTCATGAAATGAATGCTGTATTATATTTAAGAAATAATCAACATATGTGCGTGCATTATGGTGGAATAGATAATGAGGGCGAGAAAATGTTTGTAAAAATAATTAACAAAGGCCGCTTCGGCCTGAGTTTTCCAACATTTTTGAATCCCGAGTTATATATTCCACCATAATGCACGCACATAAGTTGATTATTTATTCTACCACGTCAAATGTAACTAATTGTAAAGTTTTGCTGTCTTATAAGGCGACATGACCTAGAAAATTCAATATGCAAATTAGACGCTGTTCTTTTGCACGTGCAAGATTTATCATGTGATTGTGTCCCCACGTTTTAACTTGATCAATGTCACGCCAACATTTCTCAGTGCGTAGGGTTGGGATTCCCGGATTGCATTTACTTCTAAAACCATCATCATCGTACCGATATCAAGCGGATTTTCTTGGAAGTGCCAGTGATACAACATCATACGATAGGCCTGACATGAGTTTGCATATTTAGTTGGTTGCCATGACGTGATGGAAAGTCGCTGACCGGCTGATCATGATGCAACCTTCACCTTCACCGACTTCACCGGACAGCCGTGTTTTGCAACCACTGTTCAGACCGATGCTACTTTTTGCAACATTATTCTTCACACACGGTATGTACACTGTAGGCGAACGCTCGACATCACTTGACCTTGGTAACCAATAACTAACCATACAGTGCAGTGCTGTGATAACTGGCCAGAAAGGAAGAAAACAACTGAACACGTGTGACGTCAGATACGATGTTCATTTCAATCAATCAATAATTGGCACGCTATCGACATCGTTCGTCAAAACATGAAATCAACGCTTGACAGTACATACACACACTGCACACATCGTGAAATGTAGGGCACTACCCAGTGAAGTAAAAACAGAAGTAATTAATAATTTACCATTTTGTCTTCAGACCTGTACATTTTAAATGTCAATAATTAACAAACCATTTTCACTGCACGGACCCACATACTTTAGGTCTATAGATCCGTGTAATCTTTTGAATGGCACGCCTGTCATATATTTTGATCCCGCCTGACAGTTATGCTATTTTTGTTAATTCATGACAAAATACGGGGAGGTTGTTTGAACAGCATACGTGCGCACTATTTCACGTGCATTGGTTATTGGCACACGCATGGTATATCGCTCAATAATGCACTCTTTTTAACCAATGAAAACCGTCGTTACATCACAGACGTGGTAGAATAATTTATATTCCTTCATTATTTATGCCCCCCCCCTCCTCAAAAACATTTAGCTCCAACCAACGTGTTAAAATAAATAGATGCATGCTCTAATGTATATCAATATGTGAATAAATATAAATCTTGATTAACAAGGAATGAGTTAATGTATATAGTGAAATTATATTGTCTTCAATAAATTATCAGAAGGAAAGATTAAAAGAAAGCTTGTGAATATCTTGGTATGATGTGACAAATATAGAAACTTGGTATGTATGTTCAAACTCTCATAGCAATGATGAAAGAAACAAGGAGTTGTTATTCTAGTGGTAACTTCTAACATAGAATCACAGACTTGTATTCTGATTTGATGAAAGCTGGAGAACAAAGCTTGACACTTGATGTTTATGTGGTATACGACCAAATACATACCTGACTGAGGAGAAGCTTGTCTGCCTGTTACATCCACGCTGCTTGTTGGAAACGCTAACAGAGATCTTGGTGCGATGGCCCCCATCCCCATCAAACCCACTGATGATGGTGGGGCCTACATTGGTTGCCGAGGCCAGGGCAGCGTTCTGTGGCGATAAACCATCGGACGTGTCCGACTCATCGTCGTTCACCATAATGTTTGTCCTAATCTGACCACCACTGTGAGTGGACACGCGAGGCCCACTGACCGTCACAGAGTTACCATTGACTGTCGTACCACCAGACGATTGCACTATTTGAGGAGTGGGTACAACAGTCGCCTTGGAGGCAGTCTGTTTGGTAGGACCAACCCAGTTATTGAACACTTGGTTTCTGTCACTGTCTAAGTACTCCTGAGAAGAAGTTTTGAAATATTTGGCACTGTCCTGATGTCCGAGCATGTGAAGCAGACCACCGCCTTGCATTCTGTCAAACCCACCCTGATTGGCCAGGTTCACACTGTTTAACATGAAGGCGTACTGTTGCTGTGGGTTTGGTGCCGAACCCTGCATGCTCATCATCCTCATGTACTGTGAAAGGTCATCCAGGGACATGTTGGGCATACCTGGGTACACAGGGGCAGAGAACATGGGCTGCGAGCCAAATGGCATGTTGTAGCCCGTCTGTGGGAGGTTTGCCTGGGAGAGGAGCTGGGAATAATCCATGGAGGCATTGTATCCTTGCTGGAAACCTGCTGGAGGGGGCAGAGGAGGAGCTGAAAGGATCCCCATCTGTTGTTGCTGCAGGTACTGCTGCTGTAACTGAGCTTGTGTCTCAAGCCTTTGTAGTCGTTCCCGAGCCTCCATTTCACGCACTTTTTCAATCTCCTTCTCCTTGGCCTCTGCAATCTTCCGTTCCTCCTCTCTCTTTTCTTCCTCCCTTTTCACCTCCTCCTTCAGCATCTCTTCTCGCTTTAGTCTGTCCTTCTTGCGCACTGTATTATCAAATGTGTATTTCTTCTTTTTCTGGTAAATTTTTGGTGCATGTCCTTCAAACTCAACTGTACTATTTCTATCTTTGCCTGCTGGCACATTTTCATATTCTGGAAGGACCACAATCTGACCTTTCTTGCCGATGTAGGCGACACCAGCGCGCCTCATCTGATGAATCTCTTCCTTTTCACTGTCCTCATCCTCATCCGTCCGATCATCCTCTGGTCCAAAATTCACACGCATCTTTTCGTATTCCTCCTCTGTGTCTGAAGAATCAGAGTTGTGATCACTAAAACCATGCGGTACCATGTATTTTAATGCCTGCTCAGATTCAAAGTTCTGATTCATGGCTTGTGGAGCTGACACAGAACTCCTCAGTTTCCAGTTAGGTGGAGGTGGTGGTTCATTAACTACCTCCAAATCCTCAGATTTCTGCCTTTTGATAATCTTTCCCCCAGCCTTGCTGATGGATCCAAATGCATTTTTGACACTTTTATGTACAGATTTCTTGAATCTTTTGATGCTATCATACTTCCTCCGTTCATCAGTCCCCATGTCCGAGTTTCGCTTGGTATACTTGTTCTCCTTACCCTTGCCCTTCTTTTCTTTAATCTTGAGGTCATTGACCTTGCTTGGAACAATAGTGGACTTGAATCCCTGAGCATTTCCTCGTGATGTCATCATTTCGTCTTTGTCTGATAGGTTGTCATCCGAGTCTAAATCGTCACATGGTGTCCAGTCCTCTCGGGTGTATATACTGGAGTTCCGAACATCATCCATCTCCTCTTGAACTTTCTCTTCCTCAGACTCCGACTCCTGAACACGCTGGCGTGAGTTCTTTGCCAGAGAATCATCATTTTTGCCATCTTTACTTTCTTTTTTCTGGGACTTTTTCTCAAACCTGTGTTTAGGGTATTTATTTGTATCTAAGTCAAGTGTAAGGACCTCTTTATGATTCTCCATACCACTGTCCTCCTTTTTCTTCACCACTAGTTTGTCCGACTTGAACACGGTGGAGTTCGTATCCTCTATGACTCGGCCTGTTACTGGCACATTGTTTTCTTCCTCACGCTTCTTCTTCATTAGTTCATCAATTGTCATCTCTGTCTTGCTCCTCTGTTCGCGGTCAGATGCTGCCTTGGCTAGCTGTTCCCTAAACACCTCTGAAGGGTCCTTTGGTTTTTCTTTCACCTTTGTGGATTTCTTGACAATTTTAGTGGCCTTTGCTTGTGCTGCAACCTTAATGTCATGCTGTAGTAGGGAGCTGAGGCGGCGCATTGCACTGTCTGCTGAACTGGATGAGGAAGTTGTGGACGGCTTCCTTTCCAGAGTGGATGTCCCCGGAGTGGGAGCAGGAGCACTCACGGCTGGGGGAGGAGGAGGAACCTTAGACCCCTCCTCAACAGCATCTTGCTTCTGTAGGACATGTTTGACACTACTACTCGAAAGGACTAAACTAGGTTCAGTGTTGTTGGAATTTGAAGCACCATTTGTTGGTGATTTCTCCTGCTCAGCAACCTTTTCTTTTTCTGTTGCTATCTCCTTTTCTTCAGCTCTCTGTTTTATTCTTTCTTCCTCTGCCATTCGTTGTTTCTCTTTTTCTTTCTCCTCTGACATTTGTCGTCTTGCTGCCTTTTTCTCTGCCAGTTTTTGTATCTCTAGCAGCAGAGGGTCCTCCTGGCGTATAGGGGCTACAATAGGGGGAACCCTCTGACTGTTTGTTCGTGATGGCGGCTTCCTCTCCTTCATTTGTCTATCGTTGTATCCTATTCCATTATTATGGACTTCGTCGGCATACTCAACACTGTTGGACCTGGACTTGGTGTAGTAGGACTTGCTGGTTTTAAGAATGCCCTGAAGAGGAGGTGGAGGAGGAATGGAAACATCCTCCATATCATAATCTGCTGGAGGTTCGTTATGTACCGAATAGCTCCGCATGTAAACAGGAGGTGGGTTAGCTGGTCGCTGTGGTGCCTGCTGGGATTTAGAACGTATGGGTCCCCGGGGGGTTGAGGGAGCTGATTTTGAGGTAGGTGGAGCAGGGGGGGGTGGAGGGCGATTTAGAGGAGGGGCAGGTGCCCGCTGTTTCTTCTTTCGTCCATCCAGAGCATCCATACTCTTTGTGGACTTTGCTGAGTTGGACCGAACCAGATTAGTGACAGGGCGACTGGTGTGCTCAGATAGATCGTTACTGAGATCCTCTATCCGTTTACCAGTCTTTTGCTCTATCATTGATAGAGTCTTATTGCGCCTGGCCTCGGCAAACTGTGCATAAGTCATGTTTAATGATGAGTCCATGTCAAACGTACTCCTGACCGGGATAGACACCTGAGGACATGAGGTAGACATGGAATCTAGCTTGCCACGCAATTCCAAACTCTCTTTTGGGTCTTCCACAATCGTGTTCTCACGACTGTACAAACTAGAAGTTGCTGACTGTTGGCGTCGATGAACTTTGTTTTTCCTTGCGGGATCAAACGATACACTTGGTGCTCGTCCGGATGAACTACTGTCACTTGCCATACTCCCAGTTTCAGAGTGTGCCACATTTCCATTAGGAATACTACCATTACTTTGTGGTATTTGTCCATTATTTAGTTCATTTTCTATCACATGATTAGTTTTCAGACTGTCGTTGTCTTCGTTGTCATCGTCATCATATGCGTAGATATCTTTGTAGTTGGGAATGATCTTGCTCATTTCCTGTGACACAGGGCGTAGCTGGTGCTTAGTGGGTAGCACTGCTGGGAGCACCTTGTTTACAGGGTTGTGGTAGCTGGGTCCCTTGGGGCCGAGGTCGCTGACTGGTCGGGCACTGGGCGGGGCTACGGGCCGTGAAGGAGGTCGCCGCACCACCGGCTCCCTATTAACTGTCTGAGACTGTTGTTGGCCCATCCTGGTACCTCAAGTCTGAAATAGATAGAAACAAACATTAATCATTTAGAAATACTTAATAAGCATACTGTACATATTTTCAATAAATAGCATACAGAACAAACAGAAGGTCCTTTAACCCCTGTATTACAGAACTGTATCTACTTAAGTGGTAGGATTTGTCCTACTGAAAAACAGTCATAATTGTAAAATATTTAAAATTATGTACAAAGACAAGCAATTCAAATAACTGGAGAATATTTTCAGTATTAAAACACAACAAAACAAGGATGATGCAGAAGTCACTGTTGAATTTCTGAACTAATGTTTTAGTACCGAGGTAAAATATAGCGCAAGTTAGGAAACGGGGAAAAAAACCTTTTTTGTTTGATCTCAAGAAATTTGTTTTTCATTTTCATGATTAAATTAAAACAAAACAACATGTAATTACACATTTATAACTTCAAACTCAAAATTACTTCAGTGCAATAACTGAATTTCAACAAAATATTAAAACCTAGAAAAAAACCAAGAAAAAACAGACAATATGCAGTTTGAAACCTACTTCAGTATTGAAGAAACAAAGCCATGCAAGCCTGCATATCATTCAACCTTTCATTTTTTTCCTTTGTCTTTTTCTGGAGAATCCCAGGTGTTGGGAGTGTATACTAACAAAGAGAGTTGTAAGTCGACCTATTCTATCATTTTGTAATTCACAATGAGCCAGGCAGGAAAAGGAATACATTCACAACCCATGTATGTCAATTATCAAGTTCAAAATAAACAGGAATTAGTTATATTGACTCGCATGTATACTTATACCTATATAAGGCACTAATGACTATGCCAGCCATTGTGAAAGCACTGAGGAACATCATTTCCTGCAAGAAACATTTTTCCCAAATCCAGACTTAAGGTTTTTCCTTAAATAAATGAACTTATTACACAGCATTTAACTTATTTTTTTAAACAATAATTCAAAGATATAAAAAAAATCCTCAAAAGAATGAGGCAGACAATATTCAATATTGACTTTATTATATTTACAAACAAAAACAATATTTGTACTTAAAATGACAAGCTATGGATTTTATTAGTGATTTTATCAAATTGTCAAAATGAAAAGTTTGCAATCTTTATATTTTAACTACAAATTCCAATTATTTAGTATTTCAAAGTCTTTTATTCCCCTGACATTAGGATTTGTATTGGTGGATTTAGTTCTGATATAAGATAATCGCTACTGTTATGTTGGTGATGATGTTCCTGTGTAACAGTACAGCTAGGTAATCAGTCTCACGATCAATGTGACGGCCCTGAATTTCCACCTACCCACAGACATCATGGACAGGGTGCTGTGTTTAGTCGACAGTTAATTCAGTATGTTCTGAAATGCTGCAGAACATACTGAATTAACTGTCGACTAAACATTTTTATTGACAGAAACAAAATGGTATTTTATATGAGAAGAATGTGACATCTTATTATCAGGACCATTTTAATTGACATAAAAAATGCCTGTGAAAACACAGTAACATTTTTATTATTATCGAATTAATTTTATAAGTTGTGTTGTTGACAAATCTTTTTATTTTTCAGCTTTGAATCTGGTATTGTGGATGAGGATCATGCAGCTACTGTAGATCTGCTGGAAGAATAGTTCAATGAATGTAGAATGTACCTTTTACATCATTAAAATATTAAAGTTCTAATTTGATATCTACAAATATTTTTCCTATATTTGTTGCGAAAAAAGACGTCGCGCACTATAATGACCCTCTTTTTTATTTTCAAAAGAGGGTCATCACCCCCTCTTTCAGTATATTCGGGGTTGGCAGGTATGATTTCACAGCCGGTCACATAGCAAAGCAGTAAACCCTTAGATTTTTATAACAACATAATTTAAGTAATTTAAAAAAAAAGATTAAGAATCGTTTTCATTCAAATCTACTATAATGCATCAGCTCCTTATATGGTAACATATGAATACGGCTATCTGATTGTCAGAACTAAACCACTTAAACTGAAGTGTGGAATCTAACACATTATTATTTGATTACAGTGTGCTGACACATTCAGGCTATTCTTAGTTAAATAGACTTGTTCCTGAGTTGGAATCTCCACAAAAGGACAATAGGGATTGCCCCGTGTGCATGCAGGGACTGAAGTACCAGGCAGTCTCATTCTGATCAGTAAACCCCACATAAATACATCACTATCAGTTTTCAGTTTTCAAAGCTTCTCATTATTTCCTATCACTTCAAACGCACGAAAGATAGGATTTACGGAGATTAGTGTGTTCCTTTTCTTCACAACACCAATTAAATGTTGTTTATAGACCTACCTCCCTCGGCCATACATATCTATCTGCTGTGTTCGTACACAAACATCCTGTTTCATCCATACAAAATATAAACTGAAATCCATTGAGAAAATCAAAAGATTCCTCTCCATTTAGTCTGGATTTAGAAATTCTGTTGGATGTGTTATGATAGTACATGGATAAAACCAAACGTTTTGCAACTTTGACCTCAAACTGTTCCTCAATAAGCCAAACGTTTTGCAACTTTGACCTCAAACTGTGCCTCCAAAAGCAAGTTACGTCAAAAGTGGAAATTTGTCATTGAAAAGTTGGATCAATAAGATAATTAAAGAAATCAATATTCCAGGTACAGTATAATGAAATATTCTCACCCCACCCAAATTTTGTTTTGTGGGAAACAATAAATAATGTTGATTCTGACTTATGTATACAAACTAGTACTGTAGAACTAGACCATCTTACACAAATTGTGAAAAAGGTTAAATTCCTCTGCAGTATTTACCATAATGAAAGCTGTCTTCAACACACGTATTAGTAAATTTTATTTCTGTTATTTAATAGAACCAGACAAATAGGGGTTAGACAGTACAAAAAATGTAGGTCAACCATTCCCATAAAGTGGTCATTTCATCTCTTTATCAAAACTTGGCATCATTTATATTGATCATTGACTTAAGATTCTAGCAGTCAATTCTGTTATTCATGACTGGTTCCGTTTTTATAAATATTATTACAACACGAACACCTATCTTCAAGCAGACGGCATTTAAATCCCAGTATAAATTAATAGAGTTCTTTGGACAATGAACCTCATTCAGGAAAAAGACGTTCTTGTTTCCTCAAGTTTAACGGAACTTTTCAATAAAGCCTAATAAAAAGACAGACTGCTACTGATTTCTACATTGTGCAGCCTGTGGGGTGTTTGCACAATCAGTGACTCCTTGAACAAGTTGTGCGTAAATTGTGGCCGATTCAGCATTTAAGGTCATTCTGGTAAACCTGTCACCTGTTATATCTAATACACAACAAAATGCTTCCATTTTTTTCTTTCAATAAAAATTTCATTATCAAAATCAACCAGCTCGAGATTTAATTTAGTATATATGTACTTAAATGAGGGTCAGTAGACAAAATAGGTCTGTTTGCCTTGATACATTGCAGTATATTTTCGGTTCACATTAGTGACATTAAACCCCAGCAGGTTTTTATTATAAATCTGATATATCCATTCACTGAACATGGAATGTAAATCCATATAGGATATCTGGTTAGTTAGCAAGTTAAAATAGGTATTCACAAATGTTATACATATAATGCTAAAATTACCATTTTTCTTGGGTACCAGAATGTCCTGATAAATGAAAAGTAAGATAGCAACATCAGTATACTATTTAACCCAAGTAACAGAATCAAGTTATTTACAATAACGCCATTTCTACTGAATTAAAGTTATTGACCAAATATATCCCACTTCATGATTGTATGAGGTTACTGATTTGTGCACCCTGTAAAGAGATTGTTAAAATTTGAAATTGAATGATTATTGTATTGTTTATATTTTATAATTACCTGTAATTGCCTTCTGCTGAGGGCATGCTCAGGTATCAATGTTGTAGACATAAGAAATTGTGCCAGACTGTCTGAATTGAAAAATCTATTCCTTCCCAAAGCAATATTACAAGATCAGTATGCCCTCAGCAGAAGGCAACAAGAAGTATAGTATATCACACAGCTATACCACAGAAAACTCTACTGAAAACTTTTTTTTACAGAACAGGGGGGGGCAAACAATTTAGCACTACAAACCAACACCTACATCACATACCAGAATCATTACTGTACAAAAGTTTGCGAAAATGTGAATCTAAGAAATATTGTGACCCTCTTAGTAGAGAGCTATTTGGGACTATTGACTCTTTTGATTGATGGAGTGGTGTACGAAATTTAAAACCTTCAAATTTGTCCCAGGAGTACAACAGCTAAAGTTTGACGCGATGAAATTAAAATGCTCTAAACTGTGTATCCCCGTTTGGAATATTTGACAAGTGCCGAAAAAACCTGTCTTTCATTGCATGAGAACAAACAATCAATTATCTATATTGGTTTTCACGAAATGCTACAAATCACATCTAATCTCATATCAACTTCCTATGTCTGACATTTTAAATTGCTTTTAAACAGGAATGCAGCTCAAATAATATGTGTCGTGTCAAAACAAAATTACTTCCTCTGTTTTTATTTCTACCAAGGCTGGGGGTAATTAGATGTATACAAAGCTATTTCAGTCTGTAGTTACTGTAAAAAGTGAAACAGTCAGATCTACCAACTTCAGAAAGTATGTATAAATACTATTTTTACTATTTACTGTTTGTTCAAATTTGTGTGTTAAGCCAAAGAGTCTACACAAGAAAAGTTTCATTGCAAAATTATTGACAAAAATGAAAATAAATAAAAACCGATTAAAAACAAACTATTGAAGTGAAGCTGTGTCAGTAACTATGTAGCTGATAAACTAACTACAGAAATGGAACAGGTCTGAAATACTGAATACAAGGACAACTATAACAGTCCTATGATAAACTAACTGCAGAAATAGAACAGGTCTGGAATACTGAAAACAAGGACAACTATAACAGTCCTAGGGTAAACTAACTACAAAAATAGAACAAGTCTGAAATACTGAATACAAGGACAACTATAACAGTCCTAGGATAAACTAACTACAGAAATAGAACGGGTTTGAAATACTGAATACAAGGACAACTATAACAGTGGGATGATAAACTAACTACAGAAATAGAACGGGTCCGAAATACTGAATACAAGGACAACTATAACAGTCATATGATAAACTAACTACAGAAATAGAACAGGACTGAAATACTGAATACAAGAACAACTATAACAGTCCTATGATAAACTAACTACAGAGATAGAACAGGTCTGAAATACTGAATACAAGGAAAACTATAACAGTCCTATGATAAACTAACTACGGAAATAGAACGGGTCTGAAATACTGAATACAAGGACGACTATAACAGTCCTATGATAAACTAACTACAGAAATAGAACAGGAATGAAATACTGAATACAAGGACAACTATAACAGTCATATGATAAACTAACTACAGAAATAGAACAGGAATGAAATACTGAATACAAGGACAACTATAACAGTCATATGATAAACTAACTACAGAAATAGAACGGGTCCGAAATACTGAATACAAGGACAACTATAACAGTCCTAGGATAAACTAACTACAGAAATAGAACGGGTTTGAAATACTGAATACAAGGACAACTATAACAGTCCTACGATAAACTAACTACAGAAATAGAACGGGTCTGAAATTCTGAATACAAGGACAACTATAACAGTCCTATGACAAACAAACTACAGAAATAGAACCGGCCTGAAATACTGAATACAAGGACAACTATAACAGTCATATGATAAACTAACTACAGAAATAGAACAGGAATGAAATACTGAATACAAGGACAACTATAACAGTGGGATGATAAACTAACTACAGAAATAGAACGGGTCCGAAATACTGAATACAAGGACAACTATAACAGTCCTAGGATAAACTAACTACAGAAATAGAACGGGTTTGAAATACTGAATACAAGGACAACTATAACAGTGGGATGATAAACTAACTACAGAAATAGAACGGGTCCGAAATACTGAATACAAGGACAACTATAACAGTCATATGATAAACTAACTACAGAAATAGAACGGGTCCGAAATACTGAATACAAGGACAACTATAACAGTCCTACGATAAACTAACTACAGAAATAGAACGGGTCTGAAATTCTGAATACAAGGACAACTATAACAGTCCTATGACAAACAAACTACAGAAATAGAACCGGCCTGAAATACTGAATACAAGGACAACTATAACAGTCCTAAGATAAACTAACTACAGAAATAGAACAGGTATGAAATACTGAATACAAGGACAACTATAACAGGCCTATGATAAACTAACTACAGAAATAGAACAGGACTGAAATACTGAATACAAGAACAACTATAACAGTCCTATGATAAACTAACTACAGAAATAGAACGGGTTTGAAATACTGAATACAAGGACAACTATAACAGTCCTATGATAAAAGCCTTTCTACAAAGCTGACTGGTAGACTTATTTAAAAACTGATTTTTCCCTTGTGAACATCTTCCAATTGAAACATTTTAAAGGTCTTTCTATATTATAATGCCTCCTGAGTAACATTAGAAGAACAGCATTTTTTAAATGTACAAATATAAATTCTTAAAACCTCCACAAAGGTAATTGGTCTTATTATCTGCTTCACTGCTCCATAATGATATAACACCATTATTTGTTTTGGATTTCTGATAATACACACAATGAATGTCATGTGACAAAGGGTTTTTCCCTTCAATTTGCTTTATTTTTATTTTTTTTATTGAATTTGTTAGAAATTAAAATTGTCTGTAATGGGAAACAGTTAGAGATCATTAAGATATATGGAGACTTTGTAAATGTTACGTAAGAAGCACTTCCAATTTTTTTCGTCATTTTTTATTTATTTGTGCAATCTTTAACTGCCAATGAATAACCTTCCTATGAAATTAGAGATTATATCGCCTACCCCCTTCCCCCTATTCGAGGACCCCCGTTAAGTAAATATATGCATTTGTATATCGACAGTTGCTCCATTAAATAAGATATATGCATGTTGACTGTCTACTAAAAGGCTAGTACAAATCATGTGTATATGTCGAAGTGTGAGCCATGACGAAGATGTATATATAGTAGGTAGGTATACATTCTCGGGGGGGCACTCCAGATTCCTGTGTTGTCATTAAAACACAGAGGTATTCACACGGACAGATACTAGTGGTGGTCCAAACTTATATAAACAATTCACCAAACTATAACACACTTTAATCCCATTCTATTATCTAGAGAAGGTTGTCCCATCCTAGTACATTTCCTATCTGCAGAGCCTTATTGCTGAACTCCAGAAATGGACATTCTAAGCATGTTGGTCTCAATATCTGTTCTTGCTATACACATTTTTTTTAATCCATCCTTTCTTCAAAAGCTGTATTAGGTTGTAGAAATATGTCACTACAAATGAAATATACAGCAAAATGACAATTTTGTAGGAAATCCGAGAAGACAATTTTAAGAATTAGATAAACAAAATAAGCTGGTTTTAAATTGTAAAGATTTCAACTAATGAAAGAATTAAAGCCACATTTCAACTGTGAACAACCAAAGTCGATATCGGTCTCAAATGCCAACAACTATCAGTCTTAACTCTTTCATCCCTAGATAACTTGAGTAGACTCTACCATACATTCATCTGGATGAGTCCATTATGGTCTACAGTGGTGAAAGGGTTAATTAACCAACAAACAACCTTTGGCCAATAAGTTTGATCCACTTGCACATTGCCAATAAGTCACAAATGTCAACAATCATCAATAGATTAACTAACATACAGAGCCAATGAGTCACAAATGTCAACAGTCATCAATAGATTAACTTACTACCATACAGAGCCAATAAGTCACAAATGTCAACAGTCAACAATAGATTAACTAACTACCATACAGAGCCAATACGTCAAAAATGACAACAGTCATCAATAGATTAACTAACTACCATACAGAGCCAATAGGTCAAAAATGTCAACAGTCATCAATAGATTAACTTACTACCATACAGAGCCAATAAGTCATAAATGTCAACAGTCATCAATAGATTAACTAACTAACATACAGAGCCAATGAGTCACAAATGTCATGGGTCATCAATAGATTAACTAACTAACATACAGAGCCAATAAGTCACAAATGTCAACAGTCATCAATAGATTAACTAACTACCATACAGAGCCAATAAGTCACAAATGTCAACAGTCATCAATAGATTAACTAACTACCATACAGAGCCAATAAGTCACAAATGTCAACAGTCATCAATAGATTAACTAACTACCATACAGAGCCAATAAGTCACAAATGTCAACAGTCATCAATAGATTAACTAACTACCATACAGAGCCAATAAGTCACAAATGTCAACAGTCATCAATAGATTAACTAACTACCATACAGAGCCAATAAGTCACAAATGTCAACAGTCATCAATAGATTAACTAACTACCATACAGAGCCAATAAGTCACAAATGTCAACAGTCATCAATAGATTAACTAACTACCATACAGAGCCAATAAGTCACAAATGTCAACAGTCATCAATAGATTAACTAACTACCATACAGAGCCAATAAGTCACAAATGTCAACAGTCATCAATAGATTAACTAACTACCATACAGAGCCAATAAGTCACAAATGTCAACAGTCATCAATAGATTAACTAACTACCATACAGAGCCAATAAGTCACAAATGTCAACAGTCATCAATAGATTAACTAACTACCATACAGAGCCAATAAGTCACAAATGTCAACAGTCATCAATAGATTAACTAACTACCATACAGAGCCAATAAGTCACAAATGTCAACAGTCATCAATAGATTAACTAACTACCATACAGAGCCAATAAGTCACAAATGTCAACAGTCATCAATAGATTAACTAACTACCATACAGAGCCAATAAGTCACAAATGTCAACAGTCATCAATAGATTAACTAACTACCATACAGAGCCAATAAGTCACAAATGTCAACAGTCATCAATAGATTAACTAACTACCATACAGAGCCAATAAGTCACAAATGTCAACAGTCATCAATAGATTAACTAACTACCATACAGAGCCAATAAGTCACAAATGTCAACAGTCATCAATAGATTAACTAACTACCATACAGAGCCAATAAGTCACAAATGTCAACAGTCATCAATAGATTAACTAACTACCATACAGAGCCAATAAGTCACAAATGTCAACAGTCATCAATAGATTAACTAACTACCATACAGAGCCAATAAGTCACAAATGTCAACAGTCATCAATAGATTAACTAACTACCATACAGAGCCAATAAGTCACAAATGTCAACAGTCATCAATAGATTAACTAACTACCATACAGAGCCAATAAGTCACAAATGTCAACAGTCATCAATAGATTAACTAACTACCATACAGAGCCAATAAGTCACAAATGTCAACAGTCATCAATAGATTAACTAACTACCATACAGAGCCAATAAGTCACAAATGTCAACAGTCATCAATAGATTAACTAACTACCATACAGAGCCAATAAGTCACAAATGTCAACAGTCATCAATAGATTAACTAACTACCATACAGAGCCAATAAGTCACAAATGTCAACAGTCATCAATAGATTAACTAACTACCATACAGAGCCAATAAGTCACAAATGTCAACAGTCATCAATAGATTAACTAACTACCATACAGAGCCAATAAGTCACAAATGTCAACAGTCATCAATAGATTAACTAACTACCATACAGAGCCAATAAGTCACAAATGTCAACAGTCATCAATAGATTAACTAACTACCATACAGAGCCAATAAGTCACAAATGTCAACAGTCATCAATAGATTAACTAACTACCATACAGAGCCAATAAGTCACAAATGTCAACAGTCATCAATAGATTAACTAACTACCATACAGAGCCAATAAGTCACAAATGTCAACAGTCATCAATAGATTAACTAACTACCATACAGAGCCAATAAGTCACAAATGTCAACAGTCATCAATAGATTAACTAACTACCATACAGAGCCAATAAGTCACAAATGTCAACAGTCATCAATAGATTAACTAACTACCATACAGAGCCAATAAGTCACAAATGTCAACAGTCATCAATAGATTAACTAACTACCATACAGAGCCAATAAGTCACAAATGTCAACAGTCATCAATAGATTAACTAACTACCATACAGAGCCAATAAGTCACAAATGTCAACAGTCATCAATAGATTAACTAACTACCATACAGAGCCAATAAGTCACAAATGTCAACAGTCATCAATAGATTAACTAACTACCATACAGAGCCAATAAGTCACAAATGTCAACAGTCATCAATAGATTAACTTACTACCATACAGAGCCAATAAGTCACAAATGTCAACAGTCATCAATAGATAAACTAACTACCACACAGAGCCAATGAGCAGCTGCAAACCCTTCAATTAATTGCAGCTATATTTGTTCACAAATCAATATAAAAAATATTTTCTGATTTTGCCAATAATTAATTGATATTAGCACCTACAGACTATCTTTATGTCAGCAAAATAGTGGTTAGCTGGCCCGGATGTCTGCGACTCTAAGGTGTATCATTAATTAAGGCCAATGATGGATGGGTCATTGGTCATCAATGGTGGTCTGACTGGACATATAGTGGATAAGCTGGACAGGTGGAAGTGATGCACATTAACCCATCATAACAGCATGTTGTCATGATATTCACATCAAACAGGAACTAAAGCGGTCGGCCCTTCATGTAAATCTGTGCCTCGGAGGGACAGAGACAACGAAAGCCTGAAAGGTCAGAATAAGTCAAAGTACATCAAACGATGTTGTCTAAGTGACTGGGAAATAAACAACACTCATAAGAGTATGTTTGTAAACAAAACCACGAGTACACCTGTACCAGCAACTTAAATAGTCCTACATGCTACTGTTTGGGAATTAGTATGGCTGAAGTAAGCTTGATAACAGTAAAGGAAATCAATAATGTTAGGGTCCATACAGTGTCAAAATGTTCCTTTTCCCTTGAATGATATTACATGTACATAAAAATAATAAGGTCTGAGATTATTTATCTTGTTTCCCCCCTCCTCCATTTTATCTAAACTTGTAGATAATTAGACTTATATTTTAGCATTACTATGGTATTTCACCATCAGATCTTCTGATATAAGACCAACACCATCCTCTTTTCAGTATCTCATCCAAAACTTCGGTTGATATTGATTAGTACTGATTAGTACGTAGCAGTGTTTGAACTTTATGGTAGACCCATACAATCACCAGGAATTACACTGTTAGGTCTATGGGAATCATTTACTTCATTGACCACGAGTTGTCTAAGAGGTAACAAAAATTGGTCAAGGTCTGGTCTAGATCTATGAACATTTCAGTATAGGTCTATAAGTCAGTGTTACATAGACGCCCGTTATCAAGTAGTCCAAGCAATCCCCTAAAATCTCTACAATTCTTTGGTCACAGATGATCCAAGCGGTCACACCAGGATCTTAACGGAGGGGATCATGACAGATAATGAGATCATTATGGATCGGTCGACATTTCACCATGATGGCCGCCCTTAAACTAGGACTTCACGATCTGTCTTCCTTTAACTACAAAGCTACAGATGTGGTCTTCCACAAGACGAATGTCACAAAAACAGTGCGTGTGATGAATGGCCGAGCACATTTCTGTGGTTATAGTAAACACTTGTTTAACATATTTTTTTATAATTAGGGAAATGGAGTACATAGAAAAACAATGTTAACGTATACACCACAACAGCTAACGTATGACACACACTCATCATACAGAAGGGGGCTGGACTGACATCTGGTGATCGGTATTTTACTTGAACATTTCAACAAATTTTACTGCAAAAGTAAAATACAAAATAAAAAGGTTCTCTTATATGAATTTTATGGAAGCAAATGTTTCTCCTACGTAAATTTCTCTTGTATATATTTTTATGAAAGCTGAAATTTCTTTTGTGTAAATTCTACGAAATTGTATTTTTGACAAACACTAAAAGTGACTAAGATCCTGTTTTAACCATTAAACATTTTACAGACACTAGATAAACTGTCTCTTCCTCTCATGCCGATTTTTCAAGCATATTATTACAAACTGTATTATTAGGACTTAATAGTTATCTTTCTAAAAAGACATATTTAAAAATAAGATCCTTTTCAGGCAAACAGGAATAAATGGTAGAAAAGACGGTCTGTTCTACCTAAACCATTAACAACAACTTGAGACGTAAATAGAGAATATTACATGGTAAAATCCATATCACATGCCATATCAGCCCGAGGACCCAATATCAGACCTCGGGCTGATATAAGGTCCTTGGGCTGGCATGTGATATGGATTTAACCATGTTTTATTCTGTTTATCATATACTTGAACATAAATTTTGGGCGATCAATTTTTTTTCAATTATCAATTACGAACTTCAATTTCAAGCAATTTTTTACCAAAGATCATCGATAGAAAATGTATATTAGAACAAGAGGCCCATGGGCCTTAATGGTCACCTGAAATATTTATACAGAGAGTTGATTTTGTTTTTAACATGAACAGAAATATTATTCAAAGTGACAAAAAACAATAAAACCACCTTACTCAATATCTAGCATACAGATTTAAGACTAAAAAGTATTTGACACTAGCACCTCTGATTCTAAACAAGGAAAATGAAGAAATTTCAGCACACTGACTCCTTTGGGCCCCACCCTACAGCCCTTGGGGGTAGGGCTGGCTCAAAATTATCAAAGTATCAAACTGTCAACTCAAGGTTATAATTCCAATCAAGTTATTAACATGTAATATTTAAAGTATCATTTGCCATTATAAACCATAATAAATCCCCCCCCCCTCCTTCCCCACGAGGTAAACGTGAGACCCTAGGGTCATAAACCTTAAGACCCTTCCATCTATGAAGAGTATTTGATTCTACCATATCTGGGTCTTTGAGAAGAAGATTTTTGAAATTATAGTCAATTCAACCCTTTTTGGCCCCACCCATCAGCCCCAGGGGGTCAGTCAGGGCTGATATGTGCATACCATCAAACTGCTATCCAATACTGATAATGCTAACCAAAATTGAATTACTTCCAATGGAAATTAAACAAATGTTGGTCCAAAATGTGATTTCCCTATATAAACTATAGTAAAGTTTATCCCCTCCCCAGGGGGAAACGTGAGACCCCAGGGTCATGCAATTCACAATTTTGGTAAAGCACCTTAGGACCCTTCCATCTATGAAGAGTATTTGATTCTACCATATCTGGGTCTTGAGAAGAAGATTTTTGAAATTTTAGTCAATTTAACCCTTTTTGGCCCCACCCCTCAGGCCCCTGGGGTCTTGGGACTAAACCGGCCACTATTTTTGTTGACCTTTGTCCATGGAAGGTTCCTGCAAAATTTCATTGAAATTGGTTCAGGGGTTTTTGAGAAGAAGTCGAAAATGTAAATTGTCTACGGACACACGACGGACGACGCCGGACAAAAGGCGATCGCAATAGGTCACTTGAGACTTTGTCTCAGGTGACCTAAAAAAAAAGTGGAATAAATGCCAATTTTAGTGTGTCGGTTGGGAAATCGCACAGAAACAATACAATACAAATTGTAACTTTGGTGATCAACACATTTTAATGAAATAAAAACACAATTGCAACAATAGAAATATGAATAACTGTCTGTTTACGTTAATCTTGGTGTCCGATAATATCTCCAGATGTGTTCCGGACCGAATAGTCACGAGGTGTTCCGAAAATTCTGATATGCATTTTCCGACCGGCCGGTCTGATATGGGTCACGTGATTTTAGTCGTATCATATAGGGCGGGAATTGCGTATTTAGTAGTAAGTATGTGATAACTTTGTTTATTGTATACAATACTCCCATTATAGACCCCTCCACCGAGAGTGTTTACTAAAACAGCACATTTTTATATAGATGTATATATACTGGTAAGTCAGTGTTCTGTCTGAAATTATATGTAAATAAATTAACAGCTATCTGAATCTTAATATCTTACAAATGGTGAACATTTTTAAACTTGTGTTTAGGTTTGAAATAGTTATACTTACAAAAGATAAAAGTAAAGCATTCCCTACAACAGCTACAGATCTAGATGATTCTAAGCAAATACCTACCACTGTCTATCCATCAGTCTACATCAGTTCTCTGTTCGATCCAATTTCAAACAATACAAATATTGAGAAATATGTCCAAAAACGAAAACTGTTCAACTGCAAGTTGTTTAAAATAAAGAATAAATATATTGACATTCAGTAATAACAGTGAAATCTAAAAGAGAAGTGAAAGTACAAGTAGGTTTGACAAATTGTCTTGGAAAGTCGACAGTTTCCAACATGTTACTGAACATGTGTACAGCCTCCCATGTTCAGCTCAAATGTCCAATACTGCACAGAATTCAGTCCCACTGTGAGAAATAATATTTGAACACCATGAAAATTTTATTGAGTCTACACAGCTGTATAAAAAGGTATTTGCATGCTTGGAAGTAATCCCTGAGGTCAAGAAGCTGACATTTCTTCATAGTAGGAGTGTGAAGCTGGTCCAACCTGTGAAGCATACACTTTGATCAAACATTCAACATGATGATTTTTCACATCCAATAGCTAACAGTTCTGTTTCATGCAGACTATTGAAAGTTTTCCCACAAAGCAACACAACCCACCATTGCTATAAGCAGACGTCTCCAGTTCTCTACGGTCGGACAGGTAGATGTTGAAGTTTAACACACTTCACACCTGTACAGTCTTACAACAGTACTTGAGTAACTGTCGGTAATTTGTGTAGGGATGTCATGTCAGCCAGGTAAAAAATAAAATGTTCTCACCTACGGCATTGTCAACTGTGGTCAACAGCGGTAAACCCTACATTTGTACATGTCTGCCTATTGTCATCGGACAACAGCGGTCAATGGGTCAGGACATGTTAGGACTACTCTGGACAAGCCATTATCAGAGTTGTAAAACATGATGACCACTGAATTCTGTCTGTGATACAGACCAAACTGACCACTGAATGGTGACTCGGATACATTGCAGACAAATCTGACCGCTGAAGGTAGTTGAAGGCTACTGACCAAACTGACAGAGAAAAGTAGCAAAAACTACAGGACCGAAACTAGAACACTGACAGGTCAGTAAGGGCCCCGTCTTGTGGCAATATATCCCCCATAATCATCAAGAAGCAAACTGCACATATAGCTGAGCTTGACGTTTGACATATGGAGTTCAAAGAGAATCGCAAGGAAGCAAAATATACATTTTACATGTACTATGATGTGAGTCTTGTTTCCTTCCACCTCCATATTTGCTGGGCTAACAGAAATGTAAATACCGGTGCAATACTCATTTGTTAGCTTTGATTTGTTGTATTTCACCTTATATACCTCCTCCATCAAGAGCCAGGGTCAAAGTCAGAGATCCACTTTGTCTTTGATCTTTGGACCCAAATGACCTTGACCATTAACCCAGTGACCCTGATCTTTGGTCAGTTAACTTATTCTTTAATTCCAATCAACTTTGCTTCATAATATCATAACAAAATGTTCATCAGTGAAAAATACAAAACTTGACCTTGACCCTTTCGACCCCGTAACCTGGACCTAAGATCAGTTGACTCTGTGTTAAGTTCTGAACAAGTTTGCAACATAATTTCATAAAATGACCTTGACCTTAAGTTAGTTGACTCCTTTTTAAATTCGGACCAACTTTGCTTCATAATGTCATACCAAAATGTTCATTAGTGAAAAGATACAAAATTTGACCTTGACCATGACCCAGTGACCTTGCCCTTTGGTCAAATGACTCCTTGTTTAATTACCACAAACATTGCTTCAAAGTGTCATAATGAAATGTTCACCAGCAAAAAAATACTAAATCTTACCTTGACCTTTGACCGAGTTACCTTGACCTTAGGTCAGTTGACTCTTTGTTAAATTCCAACCAACTTTGCTTCATAAAGTCATAACAAAATGTTCATCAGGGAAAAGATACAAAATTTGACCTTGACCTTTGGTCAATCAACTCCTTGTTTAATTCTGACCAACATTGCTGTATAATGCCATAACAAAATTTAACCTTCACCTTTGACCTAGTGACCTTGACCTTTGGTCAGTTGACTCCTTGTTTAATTCTGATCAACTTTGCTTCATCATGTCATTACAAAATGTTCATCAGTGAAAAGATGCAAAATTTGACCTTGACCTTTGAACCTAATGACCTTGACCTTTGACCTTGACATTTTACCTCAATGTGTATTTTTGTGAACTAAACGTCTTGACTAAGTTTCATGTACATCGGTCAATAAATACCAAAGTTATCAGCCAGGAACAAAATTTGTGGACGGATGGACGGACAGAAGGACGGACGGACGGACAGACAGACAGAGTGATTACTATAGGGCACCCGTATCTCGGGGCCCTTATTAGTTGCTAAATGTATCAAAATCAGATATATATGTACTTACCATTGGATGTAGCTAAATTTATAATGAAAGTTACCAAAGAAGTCAAAAGTACAGGGGGGAACCGAACAAGTCAAAGTACTGGGGGAAACAGACTACTGAAGGCAGCCAAGCTTAGCATTTCTTACAAAACTCACAGGCTGGCTGCTCTGGAACACAGGTCAACACTGACCAGAGATACTGGAGTTGTAATTATTCTAGTATACTCAAATTTTAACAGATTAATGCTTTGATGAATTGGCGCACCCGCAAAATATCCTAAAGAGAACAATATTTAAGAACTTGGATCTGCATGCATGCACAGTCATAATTTAGTGCAATATCTGAAACACGAAATGTGCTAAAATAAATAAATAAATAAATGACCAGTCTATGAAAATCATCCATGTATAGAATGACCATGATAAACATGCACAACTAAAACTTCACAGATCTTTTCACCGTCCTGTCCTTTTCAGCCTCAACAAATATTTGTATGCAAAACATTTTCAGTGATCTCATTTAGCTTTTAACCTCTCAATAAAAACTGCCTATAAAAGGGTTTCTCCATTAACTCATTCACCCTTGAAATTTCATAATGAACTATTCCAACTTTGAATTAGAAGAGCTGAAATGTGTCTTTAGGGGTGAATGATAGGATCATCTTTGCTTATTATGACAGAAAACCTTGCTGTGTCTGTATATTGTTTATTGTCTTATATTGTGCTAAACTTTAAGCCATATTTGACATTCTAACCCATTTTTAAAATTGCACATCGAAACAGACATTCGGTAGCTTGTAGCTGCTATCTGATCTAAATTCAAGGTGATATTGAATACTTTACATCAACACCTTCAGTTTCTAGTACAGATGTAATATGATAAAACTGTGTAGCACTCAAACACTGATCTTTGTTAAAGAAGTTCTTTACAGTTTTCAAACAGTTTACCATCTTCATGATTTCCGGACCACTGTTTGAGAAGGACATTTTTTAAAAGACTGTCAATATTTGCTGCAATGTCCGAAAATAAATGCTGTGTTAGAGAAAATAATTATATACAGTATCTAATGACTTGAGTCTTGTAATGTTGAGTACACTCGATACATAAACAGTAGAAATTATCTGACCCGGAAAACACACATTTCAGTAACTGATTTGGTGTAACAGGTAAAAGCAAACTAAAGTTTATAAATCAAGTAATTTGAAATTATCCATTGAGAGATCATTGCTGATAACTATACCAATGGTATCATTAAACAAAAGAATAACATCAACATCATGATGAGAACTATTAGGTTGTAAAGGAGAATAACATCAACATCATGATGAGAACTATTAGGTTGTTAAGGAGAATAAAATCAACATCATGATGAGAACTATTAGGTTGTTAAGGAGAACAATATCAACATCATGATGAGAACTAGTAGCTTGTTAAGAAGAATAACATCAACATCATGATGAGAACTATTAGGTTGTTAAGAAGAATAACATCAACATCATGATGAGAACTATTAGGTTATTAAGGAGAATAATATCAACATCATGATGAGAACTATTAGGTTGTTAAGGAGAATAAAATCAACATCATGATGAGAACTATTAGGTTGTTAAGAAGAATAACATCAACATCATGATGAGAACTATTAGGCTGTAAAGGAGAATAACATCAACATCATGATGAGAACTACTAGGTTGTTAAGGAGAACAATATCAACATCATGATGAGAACTAGTAGGTTGTTAAGGAGAATAACATCAACATCATGATGAGAACTAGTAGGTTGTTAAGAAGAATAACATCAACATCATGATGAGAACTATTAGGTTGTTAAGGAGAACAATATCAACATCATGATGAGAACTAGTAGGTTGTTAAGGAGAATAACATCAACATCATGATGAGAACTATTAGGTTGTTAAGGAGAACAATATCAACATCATGATGAGAACTAGTAGGTTGTTAAGAAGAATAACATCAACATCATGATGAGAACTATTAGGTTGTAAAGGAGAATAACATCAACATCATGATGAGAACTAGTAGGTTGTTAAGAAGAATAACATCAACATCATGATGAGAACTATTGGGTTGTTAAGGAGAATAACATCAACATCATGATGAGAACTATTAGGTTGTTAAGGAGAATAACATCAACATCATGATGAAAACTATTAGGTTGTAAAGGTTTTGTGAAAAGCCAGTTCCTTAGAGTAACAGATATTTCACAATCTAGCACCCAGAAATATTTGAGAAACTGGATGTTTTAATTACAACTGACCAAAATGCAAATTTTAAATTGTGATTGTATATAATGAAATAAGTTTCGTTTTTAATAATACATACTTAAGGGGT
This sequence comes from Mizuhopecten yessoensis, assembly GCF_002113885.1. Lineage (NCBI taxonomy): Eukaryota > Metazoa > Mollusca > Bivalvia > Pectinida > Pectinidae > Mizuhopecten > Mizuhopecten yessoensis. The sequence continues at coordinate 131,574 of NW_018408698.1, forward strand.
ATATACAGATCGAGTTAGTAGATTTTTAATACAATGTATTGGCTTGCAAAAAATGATAATTTTACTATGAAAACACATGTTGGGCTTAAGTAGAATTTTCAAAACTTATGCTCAAAATACGCAACTGTGCATACCTCAGATATTTTAGCTCAATTTTTGGAACAATTTTAAAACTGAAAAAAAAATCAAGTTGGAAAAAATACATTAAAGATGTTTATCAGGGATGGGGGGGGGGGCATGAACAAGATTTCTATGTGTCAGTCCACGGATCAAATAGAAAAAGGTGAAAACAAATCATTGAAGAATGCTAAAAACTCTTATTCTTATAAATTCTTATGAAGATTTTATCTAAATTAAAAACAATGTTGAAGACTTTAAATCGCAGTTATGTATTCATGACGGAAGTGTTATCAATAGGAAGAGTTCTTATCGTTACCGTGGCATTGTCATAGCTACGGTATTATATTACTGCTGATGACATCATATCGACATAAAATCACGTTAACAAATATTGTAAAATCCTCCAGCTATTTGATACATTAAGCTGAACTCAATCTTATAAATTTTTCAGAGAAATTTGATACCAGAAAAAAAGATGATTCACATTTGCCCATACCGTGGCAATCTGAGACATTTTAAAGAAATCATTATTTTTTAAAATAAGAGACATTCCATCTGAACCATATTATATAATTTCTACACTGAGGAATTTCCATTGGAAGCTGGCTATATACTAAGATTTAGTCATATACAGATTTATTTACAGACTGATTTCTATAAACTTGGTCATGTCAGCCAGTTGAGGCTGTATGGAGACATCTGATATCTACAAACCCGACACCGATTGGTAAACTGTGATACCCCGATAGGTAACATAGAACAACAACCAGGTCTGGTAAACTGTGATACCCCGATAGGTAACATAGAACAACAATCAGGTCTGGTAAACTGTGATACGCCGATAGGTAACATAGAACAACAATCAGGTCGTAGTCGATCCCTCACAGCTAGTTTACCAAGGAACTCCTCTTTACCATCTTGTTGACATTCAACACAACCCACAGCGTAATATCAGAATCCAATTTTCACTCGAACACTACAATCTCTTAGAATCTTCTGCTGACACAAGTACAATGCAGTTGTTTTGTTATTTCTACCTTCGAGGTATACACTCTTTTGTTAAACTAATCACTAAGTCTATCCCTTTTGTCAAATGAAACAGCTTGTACTATTTAACAGAAAGCTCATTTCTTTTTTATGCAAATTTTCATAACTTCCTGAATCATCCTGTGTGACACAGCTTAATTTTCTAGGTACTTGTCCTCATGGTACGGTTCTGAATTAATATGATGTGACTTAAGTCAGAATGTCGCTCTACATGGCCACCTAGTTGGTAATGTACATGCACCTCTAAGACTTCGTCTTACTGACCATAATATCATTAGGTAGTGTCCAAACCTATATTTCACAGATTCATTCAAAATGCATACCCTTTCGTTTGACAAATAAAAAGTGAATTTTGGTCAGATTCCTTTGATATACCACTGTTTCAAGAATAAGGAACACATCTTATATATATTATCATACACAACATTTTAACACTTCATTTTCTTTCCAGTCCTGTATAACTTACTCGGAATGTCAAAAATGTTGAGAACATGATAATTATGAAATTTGGCTTCAGGGGGAATAGGCTCATGAGAACTAAAAACCTAGAAAGGATTCCAATGAAAGTAAGTGTTCCGTTGAATTGGTTCCTATTGTAAAGCTGGAGCTGGAACCTAAACTTTGAACCTATGTTCACAATAATGTTCTGGAGGTTGTACACCGAAGTATTATTATAAGGTGTAATACGTCAGTACATAACACTTAAAACACCCGAGTAAAACGCTATTCAGTCGTAGCAACATACCTTGGGTACCTGTAACTGACCAACAGGTGTCACGGAGTATAATCATATGGTAACTCATCAGATTTGTATTGCATGCCCTCATATGGGAAAATCAATTTAATATTTGAATTGAAATGTTTGAATAACTGTATGAAATAAGTCACTTTACCCCATACACAAATGATCATTAATCAAAAATTTTAAAGACTAAATAATACAAGAGGCCCAATGGGCCTGCATCGCTCACCTGGTATAAATATCACACTTGTAACCTTAAAAGTGCCAGGTGAGCTAAAAATGTTAAAAAGAAATATATAACTGTATTGTAAAAAAACACAATTATTCTGTAGCTAGACATTTTTAAAAAGAATATGTAACCATCGAAGAATTATTGATATAATATGTCACAATGTTTATACTTTAAGTCTGTGTGCTGGCATGGTACTGGCCTGAGGTGCAGGGTGTTATCAGTCACATATCAGCTGATTTTGTTGTGGAATGGTTGAGTTTTCAACTTATCAACACAAATATATAATTATCTAAAGTCATCGCTATATGTGATCAGTTTTCACAGTTGTACATGTGTGACCTGACTTACGACCTTGACCTAACAAACAACCTAGGCTTTCATCAACTTGGGAAATTAGAACCATTTCCGTACCTTCCAACCTTCTCAACATAAAAGAACAGTAATAATAAATACTAAAGTTATATTGGTAAATTATGGTAAAAGAATGTGATGTTTAGACCAGAAAAAGAACTGTTCTAGAACAATTTAAGTTCTTGACAATTTGCCTCATTTAGCGTTCAAGTACAGTTCTTGCCCTTTCCTTCCAGAGCAGTTCCAGAACAATTCTTGCATTGTTCAAGAAAGTTTCACAGGGGAATTGGTTTTGATCTAAACGTAAGTGGAGTATACAATACCAGTTTTATCTAAACTCATTTTTATTGTTTGGCTGCAGTAGGTTATGTTCAATATACGATCATGATATATCTACCCAATCACTGGATAATAAATCTCTACTGGCACAAACATATGAAAGACCATGATCTTACGTAACCAAATAATTTTGAAATGACTGACAACTATTGTCACAACAGGACAATGACATGTTTCCAGAGATTGTATTTGTGTACATATGACTCTGTACTGACAATCTTGACAAAGTTTACACGTAGGAAAGGCCTAGGTACTCAAGCATGTCTATCTACTGTTGGTAATCTGACTACGAGGTGATAAAATCACCATTGGCCTTCATGCAAATCATGGTAGAACGACCTAGTAAAATGATCAGAGGGATCATAATCTCCAGAGTTGACAATCGCCTAGTTCGTTGACAGGTCTGTAGGTTATCATAATTAATATCTAAAGTAGTTCAAAGTTTATGTAGCTTACAAATGTCAAAGAGGTATATGGAGTACCTGTTATTAATGTAAAACTTTACTCCAGTAACTCCTTAAACTACTTCACTACCTGTGTCGACCCTGCCGAGGTTCTTACTGTACCAATTAAGATGTGCAGAACTTAGAACAAAATGCTGTGGAAGGAGGGTTAAGACTAAGTTTGAGATGTTGGGTTGACAATGTTGTGTTGTGTCCAGCTGGTGTGAGCGGATGAATGGATATGGTACTCACGGGAGAATAATGTGAGGATCCTCTACACCTAATGATAGATATAGCCCATTACACATGTAAAACCACGATCTCCCTATCTCATCTAAACGTGAAATCCTCAAAGGTTCTCTACCATGTGATTCAATTTGGAAACAAGAGGCCCATGGGCCTTCACAGTCACCTGATATATTTATACAGTGAGTTGATTTTGTTTTTAACATGAACAGAAATATTATTCAAAGTGACAAAAAACAATAAAACCACCTTACTCAATATCTAGCATACAGATTTCAGACTAAAAAGGATTTGAAACTAGCACCTCTGATTCT
>NW_018408698.1:143454-149746 GCF_002113885.1 Mizuhopecten yessoensis
AAGAGCAGGCGCGTACACGCCGACTCAGAGGATAGGAAAAATTTATTCAAATTTTAAAGGTAGGGTCTCTTTATTAAGATATTTAGAAGGACTTCCAAATTTTATACATAAACCAAATTCTTAAACCTAGGCGGGGCTGATGGGGCTGACGGCGGCACAGTACCTCACTTCCGGTCCAGAATTGGTGATGCTTCACAATGAGTGTTAGGTTAAGGCATTATTAGGCATAAGAGTCGTCTCACAAAAACTAGACAGTTAATATATATAGGATAGACGGCTCTTTATCTAATCTATCCCCCTCTTCTACTCTTTACTCCACACTTTAACCCTTCTACTCTTTTTCCTTTCTGTTCTTCGTCTGCTGGATAACCGATACATCCGGTAGTGAAGCGGACGTAAAACCTATCAATCAATCAATCAATCAATCAACACTGTTGACATGTTAGATATTTCTCCCCAGGAGGTTGTCACGACCTAAGCTTCACGGATCAGACAGCAGTTTTGTTCCCAACAAATCAATATGTACGGGTATGAGGATAAATTACAAAGTTTCAGAACTCTTCTGTGAATGAAACATGAATTAAGTATATTCTATGAGTCTAGATCCTCAATATCAGCTGTAAGTACATATCAGCGGTCATTTCCCTTGTTCCTCCGTATCACCTAATGTCAAGTTAAGCCGTGAAAATTACAGTTACCGTCAACATGGCTTGGCATGAATTATGTTTCCTGATAATATGGATCCATTCATTAATCCACTACCGATTCAAGAATGACTTTAGATAACCCTGTAAGCTACACATTATATACCGGAATGTCATAATTGAAAAATACTTAACTCATATTTTCAAAAGCATACCCTGGCCTTGCATGTGAAAAAGTGGAAATTTGTTTGGCAGGGTAAGTTCTAGTTCAGAAAATTGACTAAGTCGACAATGGTAGTAATAGCTGTTTTAACATGTATTATAGTCAGTCTGAAGTTTGATGATAAATTTCAATTCAAGGTTGTACAAAGTTAAAACTTCAATTTAAAATGTTAATTTCAAACATTTTAAAGTATATATTTTTTCTTGACAAATTCTGACAGCATAAGTAACTTTAATAAATATGGAGTTATTTTTATTAATATGTTGCAGTCCAAATGTCTCCGAGTACAAATGGCAGACAGTATTTATACTCCTATCATATATAACGTAATAGGACAAACAAAGAAATCAGAGACAGACTTCAATATACATGAAGACACATACGGATAGGAAATTAGACAAGTTATTAAAATGTCGTGAAAAAACACAACAGATAACATCATAATAGAATTTTAAAAGACGGACATAAATATTGTCAAATTTCCTTCTAAAGGAAAGATATCTAGGTTATTGCTATTTTACATTTTTCAATATCTGTTAATGATTTAAAAGATAATATCAATCGAAACCAATATCAGTTAAAAGATGTCACAAGTAAATGATGTGAATACACTTTTAAAAAACATTTTATTACATGGTTTATAAACATTTATTAATGTTTTCGGAAGGAAATGCATCATCAGCATGTTTTGCTAAATCATATAGGATTCTCAAGACAATTCCTTTGAAGTCTGATCACATCACAGTATATATGACAGTACCTGACTTCACAGGGAAAAAGCCTTCACAGCTTTAGGTCAGGTCTGGACCTGTAGTAGCCATCATTGATTATCCTAAGCTCCGTCTGCTTACCTGGATATGATATTTTCCGTGCACCTGTTTGATGGGTCAGCGATGATCAAAGAAGAATGTCAACATTGTGGCAGGCTGTCCTCCACAGTTCTGTAGACAAACTGATCTGGAATGATAAATGATGTACATATTAATTCTGCGATGTATCAATACACTGTCGTACCTTCGTCTACAGAATGTAACTCTATAGCCATCGTCTCCACTATAACATACCGGTAAAGGTCCCAGGCCTGGCTGTCCATCGTACAAATTATATCCCAAAAACTGCTTGATTGTTTGTTCCACGGGGACCTTTACTAGTCTATAATCCCCACTGTTCACACCGTAGCCCCAACAAGATTGAGCGACATACCTACAAGGGCGACTTATTTATTTTGCCTGTAAATTAAAACCTTCGCTGGACACTTATTAATCAAACCGTTCTATAACCTGCGAGTAGATTGCTTTGTGAATGGTCAGCCACGTCTCAGGTATGCTCTTTCTATTTACCCACATTATAACTACCTGGGGAGTTTCTTTTGTCTGTTTATTGTTCCGTGCTGGTAAATAATACTATCCCCGGCCAGGTATAAATATAAAAGATTATTACTAAAAAACTGGCCCACGATAAGAACCAAGCATCTGGTCATCAGTTTGACCTGGCGGTTGGTCAGATGTTCACCTGTCATACAGGTTTCATTTCTACCTTACAAACTAATAGTATCAAAATTAATCATACCGTCAATGTTGAGTCTTCCTGCTATATTTTCAGCTGAATAAAACATCCAATTTTAGTGATGTAATATAATTTGTCGAAATATTACGTTAAATATCAATTTTCCGATTCCTTTGTGACAAGCTGTTGATGGCTAAATCTCAACAGTCAATGACGGCTGTATATTGATGTTATATTAAGAAATGTCGATATCAGTATTAAGAATACTTGACTGTCCATAGCAGTGATAAATATCTTTTCAACAGGCCAGAGATATGCGTGATGGTTTTATTTTGTTCAAGCTTAATTCAGGAATTGGCTAAATTCAATCAGGGATAAACTCGGACACACATGAGTGGGTTACAGTAACCTGTAGAATGGAGTTTATTGTAAGGATGAGGGATAATACCAAGTTATCAATAACAACGATAAAACCAAACACTGCGACCAGTGTCAGCAGGACTCGGACTGGTACATGGAATGATCGATGGTCAGTGTACCGTAAAGCTGACCGACCGTGTGAGGGCTCCTCCTATCACGACCCCATTGTCACCCTCTAATCTTTTGTCTACTACAAACACCTCCGACCAATTAAGTTGCCTAATTGTGTAACGCCAAAGCTTAAGTAGTATGTGTATGGGCGACTGATCCATGTCCAATAAATGTTTTATAAACATTCATATGAGTCAGACTAAACCAAAAAAGACACGTTTTCCAATGATTGCGATTACTCACTTACTCAGATGTCTCCACCCTACCATACAATTTGTACAATTAAAAGAAAACTCCACCCTCTATTCAATGTGTGTTTTTGATTGCCAGCCAATAAACCGAACGTAAAGATTACGTAACATACAACACTACTTCATCTCAAAGATTACGTATCATACAACACTACTTCATCTCAAAGATTACGTAACATACAACACTACCTCATCTCAAAGTTTACGTACCTCATCTCAAAGATTACGTAACATACACAAACATTTTAAAGTATATTTTACGTACCTCATCTCAAAGATTACGAAACATACAACATTACCTGATCTGAAAGGTTACGTACCTCGTGTCAAAGATTACGTAAGATACAACATTACCTCATCTCAAAGTTTACGTACCTCATCTCAAAGATTACGTAACATACAACACTTCTTCATCTCAAAGATTACGTAACATACAATATTACTTCATCTCAAAGATTACGTAACATACAACACTACTTCATCTCAAAGATTACGTAACATACAACACTACTTCATCTCAAAGATTACGTAACATACAACACTACCTCATCTCAAAGATTACGTAACATACAACACTACCTCATCTCAAAGATTACGTAACATACAACACTACTTCATCTCAAAGATTACTTAACATTTAATCTAATGTCACACTGAGACAAAAAAATAATATAACAATGTATTTTGAAGTGTTTGTACTGATAATACTTGCATTATATTCAGGATACCCAATAAGTGATGATTGTGATTTCTATCCAATTAAATTAGTTTATTACAAACTTTGGTGCAGGAATTGCGCTTTACAATGAACTTGTTTCTGACAATGTATTGTAATTTTTGTGTATTCTGTTTCTCCCAAAACACAATAGTACACAGAGAATGTGTGACATATATAATATTGTTGAACCATGTGAGATTTAAGTGCATATTTACAAATGAAATTTGATAATCAAATAATTAAACCATGAATTAAAACTCAGCTGAAAGCTAAAACAATTTTCAGAGAAATTATGTTAATACTTTGTATTGCATGTTATACATGATGTTTGTTAAAATTGTTACATTCTGAAACTTCAATATTGGAACATCCTTAAAAACACAGTCTGATGGAGGGAGCTGGCAGTTGATAAGAATTTTTTACCAATTATTCTGGGACACTCACTGCAGGTACAAATATAGGTCTAAGTTTAATATGTTTATCTGAATGACCATACATATTGGCTGGTCAAAGTCACAGCTGTCATACATCTAGAGAACCCGTCTCCCTGTCTACATCAATTACTCATTATTAGGCCGAACGTTCTGTATGTATATCTGCAAATTAAAGATTAAACTTTGAATTAACAGGTAAGATTAGCAACTTAATTACATTTTCCGACAGGTTAAGATTAGTGATTTAATGGAGGTGACCAACTATTGGCACTTCTCCTGCCAATTCCAAAGCCAAACCCAACCTAATGTAAACAAAATTACGATACACGGCCAAGCACTAGATTACAAAGTAGCATAATTCTTTAAGACTTAATTTCTAGCTGTATTAGTTAACTCCCAAATTGCATTAACTGATGTTGTTGCTTTAAGAATGTATCCAGTTATAGCAAGTTCAACTTACACAAATAAGAATAACAAAACTTGTTTTAGCCTTAATGTTCCAGCTTTATCCACGAATCCTTCAACATATTTCACTAATAAAGAATAAAGATTGATATCATCCAAAGTCTATAAGTTTTTATCGCAAAACATTTTATCAAGATTTTTCAGCTTGAAACAAATCAGGTTTACTCATAGATGCCAGCTCAAGGCAAACACTTGGGTCCGATGACATCAGTAGATTTTGATCACGAACAGACAATTAGACTCACCCTTGTATGTTTCAGTAAGTGTAATGTATTTCTAAATAAGGTAAACAGTGTTATTTCCTACCTTTTTATATCTCACCCACACAACTACTTCACATAGAATACCTGAATAGGTCACCAGACTCACTTGGACTGGTACAGTTAGTAAATTTGACATCTGGTATCATTGTGATTTAGTTTCTAAATGATAACCAGTAAACGTACCTTATTTATTGTATTCAGCAAACTTTTTTCTTTGGATGTTGCAATTCGATTACGAAATAGACACACACAAGGGCAAAGCCTGAGTGAAACATGATTAATCTAAAGGAAACAAAACACCATGTTTCCCTACCACAAGGACAAGTATTTCATGATACCAAAAAAGAACAATAACTGATCATACTTTCATACCTTTATTTATTGTCACTTTCCTCAGTTACTCTCAAGTCAGGTGGCCTGGGTCCCTCTTAGATTATTTTTCTAGAGAGGCTCCGAGTTTGGGAATCATAATAGCGAAAATTTGAGTGCAAGATGGAAACACGATGTTTTATTTCCCTATCAGGTGATTAATCAAATCCATCAGATGTGCTGTCTATAAGGTATAATGAAAGTGTTTTTTTTCAATACCGCAGAAGAATGTCATATCCTCTGTTAGGTTTTTCTTTTCCTTAAATTCCCTTCATCATATATTGGGGTTTGGTTCATACATCAGAACATCATCGTACGACAGAGATTTGTTGTTTCACATATGTACATATACCAAGAAAACTTACACCTTTATAGGGAAAACAAAGTTTTAAACACCAGTTACTTCCTGGAATGATTCACGATCCTGTGCGAGATCTAGCTGATTGGACGGGTAGGATGCGATGTATGGGTAAATGCGACTATCACAGACTTCTACCGGTGTCATATAAGATAAGTATCCCCCATAGGATAAGTATCCGGATACTAAAACTGGCCATAGGATAATTATCCCCCCCCATAGGATTAGTATCCCCCCAAATCATATTAAACTTTTACTGTACATAGGTGTTGAAAATATTGATTTTATCTAGGAGGAAGTATTAATGAACATTATTTTTATAGCTGGAGGCTTACAAGAAAGTTTTGACGGTATACATTAGAGGAATATTGGATGTGGTGCATGGTGTTAGCTGTATGAGGGCGATTGTTTAATTTAAGGGTAACAATTAATGATGTAGAATGAGTGAAAAATGAACCTAAATAGCTTATACACATGTTTTAATTTATCAATTCTTACACAAACATTAATGGTTTACTGTATATAGATCT
>NW_018408698.1:150445-152261 GCF_002113885.1 Mizuhopecten yessoensis
GTCAGATAAGCTGATTTCTATAGCCATAGGATTTGTATCCCCCTATCATTATAGTCAGAGAAGCTGATTTCTATAGCCATAGGATTTGTATCCCCCTATCATTATAGTCAGATAAGCTGATATCTTTAGCTGTAGGATTTGTATCCCCCTATCATTATAGTCAGATAAGCTAATAAGCTAACTGCCATACTGTAAATATAACTGCCATACCATAAATATAACTGCCATACCATAAATATAACTGCTATACCATAAATATAACTGCCATACCGTAAATGTAACTGCCATACAATAAATATAACTGCCATACCGTAAATGTAACTGCCATACCGTAAACATAACTGATATACCGTAAACATAACTGATATACCGTAAATGTAACTGCCATACCGTAATTATAACTGCCATACCGTAAACATAACTGATATACCGTAAACATAACTGATATACCGTAAATGTAACTGCCATACCGTAAATATAACTGCCATACCGTAAACATAACTGATATACCGTAAATATAACTGCCATACCTTAATTAAAACTGCCATACCGTAAACATAACTGATATACCGTAAACATAACTGATATACCGTAAATGTAACTGCCATACCGTAAATATAACTGCCATACCGTAAACATAACTGATATACCGTAAATATAACTGCCATACCTTAATTAAAACTGCCATACCGTAAACATAACTGATATACCGTAAACATAACTGATATACCGTAAATGTAACTGCCATACCGTAAATATAACTGCCATACCGTAAACATAACTGATATACCGTAAATATAACTGCCATACCTTAATTAAAACTTACATACCGTAAACATAACTGCCATACTATAAATATAACTGCCATACCGTAAAAGTAACTGCCATACCGTAAATACAACTGCCATACCGTAATTGNGCCATACAATAAATATAAATGCAACACCATAAATATACATAACTGTCATACCATACCAAGATCATATCTTGTTGACTTGTTCACCTGCTTTTACAGAATTTACAACATACCAATAGATACAACAAAACCTGTCCAAACTGACCACCAGGACAAATATTTTTTTATTTGTTGCTAAAGAGGTCACTTTTTACACAGGTCCAAGTCAAACAGAAATGTAACAGTGGGACCTTGACTGTAACCTTGTTTGGTTAAATCCCTCATATACATATCAGCACCATTAAGGTGATTTGTCAAACATACAGCAGACAGACCCGCATTTGAAGTGTTACAATTAAAAGGTATGGTTTTATCTTTTTCAAAGTAACGAACTGAACCAAACGAACTGAAAATTGTCAAATAAAGACGGACATTACGACACATTTTTTTCTAATATTAATGTCCAATGTATAGGGGGGATACAAATCCTACAGCTAAAGAAATCAGCTTATCTGACTATAATGATAGGGGGGATACAAATCCTACAGCTATAGAAATTAGCTTATCTGACAATAATGATAGGGGGATACAAATCCTACAGCTAAAGAAATCAGCTTATCTGACACTAATGATAGGGGGGATACAAATCCTACAGCTATAGAAATTAGATTATCTGACAATAATGATAGGGGGATACAAATCCTATGGCTATAGAAATCAGCTTCTCTGACTTTAATGATAGGGGGGATACAAATCCTACAGCTAAAGATATCAGCTTATCTGACTATAATGATAGGGGGGATACAAATCCTATGGCTATAGAAATCAGCTTCTCTGACTATAATGATAGGGGGGATACAAATCCTACAGCTAAAGATATCAGCTTATCTGACTATAATGATAGGGGGGATACAAATCCTA
>NW_018408698.1:153712-189097 GCF_002113885.1 Mizuhopecten yessoensis
GACCTTGCCAGGTTTAATCGACAGTTCAAATAATTTCAACAGTTTTATAAATCCATCATTTTGTATTGTATAGAATAAGATCAATCAATTATTAAATAAGATATTGATTCATTGCATGTTTACAAAAATTTAAGTTTCTGAGGTAAATGATCAAATTAACTTTTTTCTCCAATTTTCCCAATGATATCATAATAAAATTGAGGGGGGATACAATTCCTATGGGGGGGATACTTTTCCTATGGCCATTTATTGTATCCGAATACTTATCCTATGGCCAAATATTGTAACCGGATACTTATCCTATGGCCAGTTTTGGTATCCGGGTACTTATCCCATGGGGGATACAAATCTCACATGACACCGGTACATATATAGGGCTAGGCAGGATTCAGCGGAACGGAACACAAAATGGTACGTGTGAGTGAATGTGTATTCATGAGCATTACCTTATTCACATCCTCACTAGTTTTACATACCAGTATATAATGCGTTACGCCAAATTGTTCATGGCTGTAAAAACTTATCTGTTTAAAGTAAAAATAACTAAGTTTGATAGAGAAATTGTGCCCTTCAAGGCAAAGAATTTACTAAAAATGTTAAATAAAAAAATTAAAATGAACTAATTATTTTTTTCAATATTTTTACGAACTAAATGCCGCGAACTATGGAAGTGTTTGAAAGATATTGCAAGACAAAAGGGGCTGCGGTGGCCAAGAGGTTAAGGCGTCGGACATTCTGCTACCACTAGATTAGGGTTCGAGACCTACAAGGGGCAGTCGTCAAGTACTGGCCATAGGTCGGTGGTTTTTCTACGGGAACTCCAACTTTCCTCTACCACCAAAACCTGGCACGTCCTTAAATGACTATCGCTGTTAATAGGACGTAAAACACAAAAACACAAACAACAACAAAAAAAAAATCTGCCTTAAAGCAGTATGAAATTTCAGACTAGCTGTCAACATTAAATCTCATCTTATAATTCATTCTCAGGTAGTATTTGTATGGATAGTTCTGCATTACCTTTAAAATTGTCTTGAACAGACTTGAATTTTCACAATTCATTTGTGGGTATGTTTAAACCAACACTAGATCAAAATACAGGCCATCAGTAAATGTCATTCCCAACATTGCAATATCATAATTCAGCCATTGCTGCTTAATGAAATATTCTAACCTTTATCAAACAGCTACCTATCAAGTTTGGAATCAGTTCAAACTTGGAGGATATATCCCAACTCAATATTATAAATCATGAGAGAATTTGATCAGAAAACAAAAAGAATAGGAGGATGACAATGACAAGGAACCATCAAGTCAAATGTCACAAAACAGACCAAGCCAGACATAGTTTTCACGATGAAAAATTAAATATCAAAGCATGTTTATTTTTACAAAAATGACAGGAACATTGTGATACACATGAGATACTTTATTTTGTTTATTCTTGTAGTTTAACCTGCTTTTACGTGAAAAAGTAGTAATCCAGACAAAAACATATGTTGCCATGAAAAATGTCTGCGATATTCCAGATTCTAACAATTAGGCCTCAAGACACTTAGATGTATAGCTGGAGGTTTAAACTGAAGATGATGTACTGATAATCTGACTGTTGATGGTGACTTGTTGACGAGCATTGAGGAAGCTCAGATCCAGGAAGTTCCGTCAGACAGACATTTACACCCCTACAGACAGCACACTAGGTACAATAGAACTCAGGGTCATGACCTTGACCTAGTCCAGGTACTGATTGACACCAGGGAAATGTGCACCCTGTGAAACTCTACTGTTATCATCAGTAGTATCTTTTATTCTTCCTTGTGCTAATGTTTAATATGTATGCAAACAATTTTCTTTCTCTCAATTTTTTTTATATCAGTGTCAATTAATATGCAGAAAATATTGAATTTCATTACTGTCACAGATAAATGCATATAGCCACAATGGTAGCTTCCAGCCAATTTTTCAAATGTGTTTTTTCAGATATGTTTATTATAATTCCACTGTCAGTTATACATATTTTAATTTAATTTTTTTATTTTAATTCCCTTTACAATGATCTATAAGGGAAAGCTCAAACTGGGAAATGTTTTGGAATTTACAACAAAAATTTACAGACATGCCTGCATATGATGGCCAGATTCTATATATCCTTTGAGCCAAAAATATACTAATATAAAATATTTATAATTCTTGTTGGCAGGAGGACAAGCTAATCCAAATAGATGTCCTAATATAAAGTTATGATTTCTAACTCCAGTATGATATCATTTACATTTTATTCAGTATTAGAGAATAATATTAAAAAATCCAACTTTGGCCAAGGGGTTAATTTTGATTGTGTTCCATAAAATAGACACAATATCAGACATTTTTATTGCACATGTCAACAATCAATCTATTTAACTAAACAATAAAATATGCACTGAAGCATCCCAAATACAACTGACCAAAGTAAAACCAAAGAGAGGCTTCACCTGTAATTAGAACACTCACACCAAAAAGACGTGTGAGGACAGACTTACAGGCACAAGAGGAAAGCTGCAATGGCACAGCATATCCTCTACCCACGGGTCTACTTAGTTCACACTCTTACCTAGCCTCCATATCCTCTACCCACCGGTCTACTTAGTTCACACTCCTACCTAACCTCCATATCCTCTACCCACGGGTTTACTTAGTTCACATTCCTACCTAACCTCCATATCCTCTACCAACAGGTCTACTTAGTTCACATTCCTACCTAACCTCCATATCCTCTACCCACGGGTCTACTTAGTTCACATTCCTACCTAACCTCCATATCCTCTACCCACGGGTCTACTTAGTTCACATTCCTACCTAACCTCCATATCCTCTACCCACGGGTCTACTTAGTTCACATTCCTACCTAACCTCCATATCCTCTACCCACGGGTCTACTTAGTTCACATTCCTACCTAACCTCCATATCCTCTACCCACGGGTCTACTTAGTTCACATTCCTACCTAACCTCCATATCCTCTACCCACGGGTCTACTTAGTTCACATTCCTACCTAACCTCCATATCCTCTACCCACGGGTCTACTTAGTTCACATTCCTACCTAACCTCCATATCCTCTACCCACGGGTCTACTTAGTTCACATTCCTACCTAACCTCCATATCCTCTACCCACGGGTCTACTTAGTTCACATTCCTACCTAACCTCCATATCCTCTACCCACGGGTCTACTTAGTTCACATTCCTACCTAACCTCCATATCCTCTACCCACGGGTCTACTTAGTTCACATTCCTACCTAACCTCCATATCCTCTACCCACGGGTCTACTTAGTTCACATTCCTACCTAACCTCCATATCCTCTACCCACGGGTCTACTTAGTTCACATTCCTACCTAACCTCCATATCCTCTACCCACGGGTCTACTTAGTTCACATTCCTACCTAACCTCCATATCCTCTACCCACGGGTCTACTTAGTTCACATTCCTACCTAACCTCCATATCCTCTACCCACGGGTCTACTTAGTTCACATTCCTACCTAACCTCCATATCCTCTACCCACGGGTCTACTTAGTTCACATTCCTACCTAACCTCCATATCCTCTACCCACGGGTCTACTTAGTTCACATTCCTACCTAACCTCCATATCCTCTACCCACGGGTCTACTTAGTTCACATTCCTACCTAACCTCCATATCCTCTACCCACGGGTCTACTTAGTTCACATTCCTACCTAACCTCCATATCCTCTACCCACGGGTCTACTTAGTTCACATTCCTACCTAACCTCCATATCCTCTACCCACGGGTCTACTTAGTTCACATTCCTACCTAACCTCCATATCCTCTACCCACGGGTCTACTTAGTTCACATTCCTACCTAACCTCCATATCCTCTACCCACGGGTCTACTTAGTTCACATTCCTACCTAACCTCCATATCCTCTACCCACGGGTCTACTTAGTTCACATTCCTACCTAACCTCCATATCCTCTACCCACGGGTCTACTTAGTTCACATTCCTACCTAACCTCCATATCCTCTACCCACGGGTCTACTTAGTTCACATTCCTACCTAACCTCCATATCCTCTACCCACGGGTCTACTTAGTTCACATTCCTACCTAACCTCCATATCCTCTACCCACGGGTCTACTTAGTTCACATTCCTACCTAACCTCCATATCCTCTACCCACGGGTCTACTTAGTTCACATTCCTACCTAACCTCCATATCCTCTACCCACGGGTCTACTTAGTTCACATTCCTACCTAACCTCCATATCCTCTACCCACGGGTCTACTTAGTTCACATTCCTACCTAACCTCCATATCCTCTACCCACGGGTCTACTTAGTTCACATTCCTACCTAACCTCCATATCCTCTACCCACGGGTCTACTTAGTTCACATTCCTACCTAACCTCCATATCCTCTACCCACGGGTCTACTTAGTTCACATTCCTACCTAACCTCCATATCCTCTACCCACGGGTCTACTTAGTTCACATTCCTACCTAACCTCCATATCCTCTACCCACGGGTCTACTTAGTTCACATTCCTACCTAACCTCCATATCCTCTACCCACGGGTCTACTTAGTTCACATTCCTACCTAACCTCCATATCCTCTACCCACGGGTCTACTTAGTTCACATTCCTACCTAACCTCCATATCCTCTACCCACGGGTCTACTTAGTTCACATTCCTACCTAACCTCCATATCCTCTACCCACGGGTCTACTTAGTTCACATTCCTACCTAACCTCCATATCCTCTACCCACGGGTCTACTTAGTTCACATTCCTACCTAACCTCCATATCCTCTACCCACGGGTCTACTTAGTTCACATTCCTACCTAACCTCCATATCCTCTACCCACGGGTCTACTTAGTTCACATTCCTACCTAACCTCCATATCCTCTACCCACGGGTCTACTTAGTTCACATTCCTACCTAACCTCCATATCCTCTACCCACGGGTCTACTTAGTTCACATTCCTACCTAACCTCCATATCCTCTACCCACGGGTCTACTTAGTTCACATTCCTACCTAACCTCCATATCCTCTACCCACGGGTCTACTTAGTTCACATTCCTACCTAACCTCCATATCCTCTACCCACGGGTCTACTTAGTTCACATTCCTACCTAACCTCCATATCCTCTACCCACGGGTCTACTTAGTTCACATTCCTACCTAACCTCCATATCCTCTACCCACGGGTCTACTTAGTTCACATTCCTACCTAACCTCCATATCCTCTACCCACGGGTCTACTTAGTTCACATTCCTACCTAACCTCCATATCCTCTACCCACGGGTCTACTTAGTTCACATTCCTACCTAACCTCCATATCCTCTACCCACGGGTCTACTTAGTTCACATTCCTACCTAACCTCCATATCCTCTACCCACGGGTCTACTTAGTTCACATTCCTACCTAACCTCCATATCCTCTACCCACGGGTCTACTTAGTTCACATTCCTACCTAACCTCCATATCCTCTACCCACGGGTCTACTTAGTTCACATTCCTACCTAACCTCCATATCCTCTACCCACGGGTCTACTTAGTTCACATTCCTACCTAACCTCCATATCCTCTACCCACGGGTCTACTTAGTTCACATTCCTACCTAACCTCCATATCCTCTACCCACGGGTCTACTTAGTTCACATTCCTACCTAACCTCCATATCCTCTACCCACGGGTCTACTTAGTTCACATTCCTACCTAACCTCCATATCCTCTACCCACGGGTCTACTTAGTTCACATTCCTACCTAACCTCCATATCCTCTACCCACGGGTCTACTTAGTTCACATTCCTACCTAACCTCCATATCCTCTACCCACGGGTCTACTTAGTTCACATTCCTACCTAACCTCCATATCCTCTACCCACGGGTCTACTTAGTTCACATTCCTACCTAACCTCCATATCCTCTACCCACGGGTCTACTTAGTTCACATTCCTACCTAACCTCCATATCCTCTACCCACGGGTCTACTTAGTTCACATTCCTACCTAACCTCCATATCCTCTACCCACGGGTCTACTTAGTTCACATTCCTACCTAACCTCCATATCCTCTACCCACGGGTCTACTTAGTTCACATTCCTACCTAACCTCCATATCCTCTACCCACGGGTCTACTTAGTTCACATTCCTACCTAACCTCCATATCCTCTACCCACGGGTCTACTTAGTTCACATTCCTACCTAACCTCCATATCCTCTACCCACGGGTCTACTTAGTTCACATTCCTACCTAACCTCCATATCCTCTACCCACGGGTCTACTTAGTTCACATTCCTACCTAACCTCCATATCCTCTACCCACGGGTCTACTTAGTTCACATTCCTACCTAACCTCCATATCCTCTACCCACGGGTCTACTTAGTTCACATTCCTACCTAACCTCCATATCCTCTACCCACGGGTCTACTTAGTTCACATTCCTACCTAACCTCCATATCCTCTACCCACGGGTCTACTTAGTTCACATTCCTACCTAACCTCCATATCCTCTACCCACGGGTCTACTTAGTTCACATTCCTACCTAACCTCCATATCCTCTACCCACGGGTCTACTTAGTTCACATTCCTACCTAACCTCCATATCCTCTACCCACGGGTCTACTTAGTTCACATTCCTACCTAACCTCCATATCCTCTACCCACGGGTCTACTTAGTTCACATTCCTACCTAACCTCCATATCCTCTACCCACGGGTCTACTTAGTTCACATTCCTACCTAACCTCCATATCCTCTACCCACGGGTCTACTTAGTTCACATTCCTACCTAACCTCCATATCCTCTACCCACGGGTCTACTTAGTTCACATTCCTACCTAACCTCCATATCCTCTACCCACGGGTCTACTTAGTTCACATTCCTACCTAACCTCCATATCCTCTACCCACGGGTCTACTTAGTTCACATTCCTACCTAACCTCCATATCCTCTACCCACGGGTCTACTTAGTTCACATTCCTACCTAACCTCCATATCCTCTACCCACGGGTCTACTTAGTTCACATTCCTACCTAACCTCCATATCCTCTACCCACGGGTCTACTTAGTTCACATTCCTACCTAACCTCCATATCCTCTACCCACGGGTCTACTTAGTTCACATTCCTACCTAACCTCCATATCCTCTACCCACGGGTCTACTTAGTTCACATTCCTACCTAACCTCCATATCCTCTACCCACGGGTCTACTTAGTTCACATTCCTACCTAACCTCCATATCCTCTACCCACGGGTCTACTTAGTTCACATTCCTACCTAACCTCCATATCCTCTACCCACGGGTCTACTTAGTTCACATTCCTACCTAACCTCCATATCCTCTACCCACGGGTCTACTTAGTTCACATTCCTACCTAACCTCCATATCCTCTACCCACGGGTCTACTTAGTTCACATTCCTACCTAACCTCCATATCCTCTACCCACGGGTCTACTTAGTTCACATTCCTACCTAACCTCCATATCCTCTACCCACGGGTCTACTTAGTTCACATTCCTACCTAACCTCCATATCCTCTACCCACGGGTCTACTTAGTTCACATTCCTACCTAACCTCCATATCCTCTACCCACGGGTCTACTTAGTTCACATTCCTACCTAACCTCCATATCCTCTACCCACGGGTCTACTTAGTTCACATTCCTACCTAACCTCCATATCCTCTACCCACGGGTCTACTTAGTTCACATTCCTACCTAACCTCCATATCCTCTACCCACGGGTCTACTTAGTTCACATTCCTACCTAACCTCCATATCCTCTACCCACGGGTCTACTTAGTTCACATTCCTACCTAACCTCCATATCCTCTACCCACGGGTCTACTTAGTTCACATTCCTACCTAACCTCCATATCCTCTACCCACGGGTCTACTTAGTTCACATTCCTACCTAACCTCCATATCCTCTACCCACGGGTCTACTTAGTTCACATTCCTACCTAACCTCCATATCCTCTACCCACGGGTCTACTTAGTTCACATTCCTACCTAACCTCCATATCCTCTACCCACGGGTCTACTTAGTTCACATTCCTACCTAACCTCCATATCCTCTACCCACGGGTCTACTTAGTTCACATTCCTACCTAACCTCCATATCCTCTACCCACGGGTCTACTTAGTTCACATTCCTACCTAACCTCCATATCCTCTACCCACGGGTCTACTTAGTTCACATTCCTACCTAACCTCCATATCCTCTACCCACGGGTCTACTTAGTTCACATTCCTACCTAACCTCCATATCCTCTACCCACGGGTCTACTTAGTTCACATTCCTACCTAACCTCCATATCCTCTACCCACGGGTCTACTTAGTTCACATTCCTACCTAACCTCCATATCCTCTACCCACGGGTCTACTTAGTTCACATTCCTACCTAACCTCCATATCCTCTACCCACGGGTCTACTTAGTTCACATTCCTACCTAACCTCCATATCCTCTACCCACGGGTCTACTTAGTTCACATTCCTACCTAACCTCCATATCCTCTACCCACGGGTCTACTTAGTTCACATTCCTACCTAACCTCCATATCCTCTACCCACGGGTCTACTTAGTTCACATTCCTACCTAACCTCCATATCCTCTACCCACGGGTCTACTTAGTTCACATTCCTACCTAACCTCCATATCCTCTACCCACGGGTCTACTTAGTTCACATTCCTACCTAACCTCCATATCCTCTACCCACGGGTCTACTTAGTTCACATTCCTACCTAACCTCCATATCCTCTACCCACGGGTCTACTTAGTTCACATTCCTACCTAACCTCCATATCCTCTACCCACGGGTCTACTTAGTTCACATTCCTACCTAACCTCCATATCCTCTACCCACGGGTCTACTTAGTTCACATTCCTACCTAACCTCCATATCCTCTACCCACGGGTCTACTTAGTTCACATTCCTACCTAACCTCCATATCCTCTACCCACGGGTCTACTTAGTTCACATTCCTACCTAACCTCCATATCCTCTACCCACGGGTCTACTTAGTTCACATTCCTACCTAACCTCCATATCCTCTACCCACGGGTCTACTTAGTTCACATTCCTACCTAACCTCCATATCCTCTACCCACGGGTCTACTTAGTTCACATTCCTACCTAACCTCCATATCCTCTACCCACGGGTCTACTTAGTTCACATTCCTACCTAACCTCCATATCCTCTACCCACGGGTCTACTTAGTTCACATTCCTACCTAACCTCCATATCCTCTACCCACGGGTCTACTTAGTTCACATTCCTACCTAACCTCCATATCCTCTACCCACGGGTCTACTTAGTTCACATTCCTACCTAACCTCCATATCCTCTACCCACGGGTCTACTTAGTTCACATTCCTACCTAACCTCCATATCCTCTACCCACGGGTCTACTTAGTTCACATTCCTACCTAACCTCCATATCCTCTACCCACGGGTCTACTTAGTTCACATTCCTACCTAACCTCCATATCCTCTACCCACGGGTCTACTTAGTTCACATTCCTACCTAACCTCCATATCCTCTACCCACGGGTCTACTTAGTTCACATTCCTACCTAACCTCCATATCCTCTACCCACGGGTCTACTTAGTTCACATTCCTACCTAACCTCCATATCCTCTACCCACGGGTCTACTTAGTTCACATTCCTACCTAACCTCCATATCCTCTACCCACGGGTCTACTTAGTTCACATTCCTACCTAACCTCCATATCCTCTACCCACGGGTCTACTTAGTTCACATTCCTACCTAACCTCCATATCCTCTACCCACGGGTCTACTTAGTTCACATTCCTACCTAACCTCCATATCCTCTACCCACGGGTCTACTTAGTTCACATTCCTACCTAACCTCCATATCCTCTACCCACGGGTCTACTTAGTTCACATTCCTACCTAACCTCCATATCCTCTACCCACGGGTCTACTTAGTTCACATTCCTACCTAACCTCCATATCCTCTACCCACGGGTCTACTTAGTTCACATTCCTACCTAACCTCCATATCCTCTACCCACGGGTCTACTTAGTTCACATTCCTACCTAACCTCCATATCCTCTACCCACGGGTCTACTTAGTTCACATTCCTACCTAACCTCCATATCCTCTACCCACGGGTCTACTTAGTTCACATTCCTACCTAACCTCCATATCCTCTACCCACGGGTCTACTTAGTTCACATTCCTACCTAACCTCCATATCCTCTACCCACGGGTCTACTTAGTTCACATTCCTACCTAACCTCCATATCCTCTACCCACGGGTCTACTTAGTTCACATTCCTACCTAACCTCCATATCCTCTACCCACGGGTCTACTTAGTTCACATTCCTACCTAACCTCCATATCCTCTACCCACGGGTCTACTTAGTTCACATTCCTACCTAACCTCCATATCCTCTACCCACAGGTCTACTTAGTTCACATTGCTACCTAACCTCCATATCCTCTATCCACAGGCCTACTTAGTTCACTTGGAATTGATATTCAAATAAACGTACAGACATTTTTTAATCTGCTCAGTTGAATTTCAAGCTGTCTCCAGTGATTTTAATACAAAAATCCATAAAATGTGTTGCTAGGACAGGTTTTCAGATGTAGTTGTGCTTTCTACAATAGATTTTGTAATTTTACATAATCCCACCACTATACCTATTATGTCTGCTAGAACAGTCGCAGCACAACAAAAAAAACGCTACCCTATTTGTTGTAATAAACATTTAGATATTTTATTTACGTTCATTCATTAAATGTTATGAAATTTAAACAATAAAGAACTAATGAAATATCTTTTTTTGACATGATTTTGCGATTATGTTCTTGGTGTTTATGATTACGCCCTTGCAGCAGAAGAACAGCCAGTATTTCCTTGAAGCAGAAGAACGGCCAGTATGTCCTTGAAGCAGAAGAACGGCCAGTATTTCCTTGCAGCAGAAGAACGGCCAGTATTTCCGATGTAAACTGTGGGTGGACATAGACTTATGGCAGTGTTCATGCCTGTTTTCTATAAGTATTGATTAACCAGAGGAAACCTTCCTTGTCAAATTCAATAGAGGAGACATTAAAAAGTTTACCCAAGTCATGAAATGTCACGTTGATCTAGAGGAATCAATATGGTAGTTTTTGTTAGTTTATAAGCACAATGCATCACAAAGTTCTGAAAGTCAACAGTCCTATTTGACTCTGAAATCGAACAGACTTTAAAGTTGACAATCCTGAAACTCAAACTACTCTGAATGCCAATAGTCTTGAAGTTCAACAGTTTGAAGGCCAACAAAGGTCAACAATCCTGAAGGGGAACAGTCCTGAAGGTCAACAATCCTGAAGGGGAACAGTCCTGAAGGTCAACAATCTTGAAGGGGAACAGTCTTGAAGGTCAACAATCTTGAAGGGGAACACTGTCCTGCAGGTGACTATTATTTTCTTTCTCTGAAGGTCAATGATGGACTATAATGTCGAATATCCAGAAAGTTCAATGATTTGATGGGCAACAACAGTTGAAGGTATATAATGATAGTCAGGACAACTAGTGTAAATTAAAGGAGTGGTGAATGACTTTCCTAAAGGAAGCACTTTGCTGGAAGAGTGATAAAGACACAAATACATTGTATAAATCAAAGAGCAATCCGATTCTAAGATAGGTCCATGTTAGACATATTCGTTTTTGACTAAAACATTTAAATGTATTACCAACTTTGTGACCTATAACTACAATTAAACTGCCAAGTTTTGATAGTCAATACCTGACTTTTATATACAAGTACTATACTTCATATTCCTATGATAAAAAATTTCACTTAAGTGTTTTTTTATCAAGTGGAAAATTTCCAGAATGGTTGACATTTATAAGTGGTCTGTTTTTTCCTGACCCAGCTTGTTACAGCTTCCATTAGGTATACATTAGGATCCTACAGACATTTAAACAGCACTTCTGTGACAAGTATCACCGTGACTTTCTCTACACCACAAACATGCTACAAGGTAAGTCATCCTGTACCTATGTATTGATTTCTATGGTAATATCTTTATATAAGTCAAGGTCAGCTGTGGTCACTATATACTTTTATACATTTCAATTAGCTTTAAAATTAAGGACCAATAGTAGGTCACTAAAATGACCTTCATCTTGGTCAGTCAACAACAGTCTTAAAAAATTAGGTCAACAATATGACCTTCAGCTGCTAGACCTACATTGTACAACTCTCAACTCTTGCTAGGATACAAGTACTTTCAGCATACAAACTGACTAACTTTACCTAGGTCAACATAATTACGTGCAGAAATCAAGAATACCACCTACAAGGACTAAGGAAGCATGATTACCAATCCAACTACACCTATCTCAGTAACACAATGATGACTGATGCCAAAGGTTTTAATTCATAATTTAAACTAAAGCTTTAGTTCTTGCTAGTACTAATATACACCAACCATTTTTACAGACCAGGAAGTCCTGAGTCTAGATTGATGAAGACTAATAGGTTAACATGTACCTTAATTACCAGTATATGCACATCATCAGTCAAATCTTGTTACACATATTTCTGGTAGTAGTGTATAAAACTCGAGCTACTAGATCCATCAACATAACCCCAACACTGGTTTATAAGCCATTTGGAAATAGACTTCTTGTAACCAGGTTTTTTTGGTAACCTAATATTTTCATTTTGTAAAGAAACATGAATAACTGGATTATAATACAAAAAGGGCACACTGAGCAGATCAATATAACATGTGAATCCTTATACTTCTGTTAAATTTTACTTGAAAGAGATCTTTCTTAATTTTGTGAACTTACTATATTTTTCTTAATAAGTACCTAATCTCTTAAAAGCGTCCTCTAGATATTCTGTGGTCTGAGCATCTTTTTTTTCACAATCTTTACCAATTAATTGAAATAAAAATGTACATTATGACTATTTATTTAAGAATTTTGAAAGGTTCTTCAATCAGTCAAATTTTCCCAAATTGCTTTTGACAGCACCAAGGTTGTTTAATAGGTCCATTTTGGTATTACCTACAATGGTGTCAAAGTAAGGGGGCAGTATAAAGTGTCCGAGTGAGAATGACTCTTAGGTCGTACGTCATCTGTTGTCATTCATGACTATAGCGTGATTAGTGTCTAAACACAGTACAGGTAATCTTATACAATATCTTACGGAGGAATACAAAAAGATATTTGGGCCAACAGTCTTCACAAATTAAGTGTTTAACTTTTTCAATTTGTGGTAATTGTCAGAAAATTACAGCTGTTAGGAACTTGTTATAGTTGTGTGTAGGTGTTTCCCGCATGAGCATATACCGGTCGACATCACATAATTATGATATTATATACCTTACGTGAGAATGGTGTAATGTGATCAGTCAAAACCAGTCTTCTTATATTCCTAGTTACCTCGCATTCCCATTTATGATTGAACAAAATATTGAATTAATAGAAAATCCCTTGATGTTGTTATTGTAATGGTTGGCAAAACAAAATATTAAACCATTATATGCACAGGAGTAAAGATATCAATAATGTAAGTTTGTTTTATTTTCCATCTTAATAAACTTACTTTGACATACGCGATCATCACATTTTGTTGATGTTTCAGTATTTTACCAATATCTAGATGATTCAGGGCTCACCCTAGTCCTAATCAGTAGCCAAAAAAGTAGCCATGTTTGAATTTTAGTAGCCATTTTTTTTTAAACAGTGGCCATACTTTCTCGGCCTCCAACCGTTACGGATAGGCCCTCCATTAAAATCATTAAATGTTTTATATTTTTTGAAGTGCAATACTATTCAATATGATGTTAAATTAAGGAGTACTCCGTTAATTTTTTTTTTTTGTTATACATCATGTTTATAATTTAATTCATAATGGGATATCTTTTTAATCCTTTCAGATTATATGGCTGTAATTTTAAGAAAATATGATTTAAATTAAAATGCTGAAAATTTCCACCAGAACTTTTTTTATTATTTTTCAAAAGAGAGGCTTTTTCAGACTTTATCTCATTTCTTGACACAGGAATTGTGAAAAATCTAGGCTGAAAGTTTAAATTTTAAGATATTTTTCGCCTTTAATTCCGTGCCTTCAATCAAAAAATAAAACTAATAAAATCCAAATAAAAAGTAGCCTAAGTGATGCAATATTGATAATTATTTTTTCCGTAATTCATGTTTTATGTAAAAAAAATATATAAATATATTTAAAAAGATCACACATTTCAAATGTAAATAGCAGAACACTTGAAAGGAAAAGGACAAATTTATAACGGTATTGACCAACCCTTCGAAATAAATAGGGATCACATCACTTTGCGCAACTTGGCCATTCCCGTGCACGTGTCGTCGATTGGCACCTAATACAAGCGACCGTCGAAGTAATTCTGAAAGGTTTGCTGTTCTAAAAACTGCATAACTGCGATGCTAAATAACTTTTCTCGATCACTTGAAATTCTAAAACGTCTAACCACGAAGGTACACAGTCAGATACGATATAGGGCCTATCGTTTGAAGTGATCAGAAAGGCCGAAAATCGGCACTTCGACATGGTGTTTCAAGGCGATACTTATACTTTCTAATCAAGCATATCGGACGTATTTATGCTTTCTACGGTACTGGAAAAGGTAAATGTACTGAACCAGATTAAGGGATGTTTATTCCTAAGCTATTATTCTATTTGGTTTGTGTCAGTTGGAGGGGGATTTCCCTGTCATAACAATTGTATGACATTGAGTCAAATATAGCAGATCACAGAAGATAACTCTAATTTGCTAGTAATCATGAAATGAACACTTGTATTTGACGGGGAGAAACATAATCATACCCTACTTTAGGATTAAGACATAAAAATCTCAACCCTCAGGGTAGGTTTCTTAAAACTCTTGCCCTCAGCAAAGCCTCAGGCTAGACACTTAAGAATCTTACCCCTTGGGTTGAGATTTTTCTGTCTTACTCCTAAGATGACATTGTATTAACCATAGACTTCCCTGCCCATATATGCCTTGTGAAAAAGACTGCCATGTTCTGTATCATTTTTTTTAACTATTGACACCAATAAGCTATTGGCCTACGACTAATATCATAAAATATGAAATTAAGCATCAGAAATGTCATTTCACCAAAACATCATGAAAATCTCTAAAGTTTTGGGAAAGTATGACAATAAATACAGATTCCTGCGAGTGGGACATTGACCTAGATAATTATAGAATCTCATTGTCCAGAGGAGATACACTGATGAATAGATAAGGTCGACCATGTCCTGGTATTCAGTGAACCGTACAATTGGAAATTCCACGTCGGCATCAATCAGGGATCACTGTAACTGAATGACATTCATACATCTAATACCCATCTAAATGGAAATTAATTAGCGTCAGTTCAGAGGCCATGACTGTCCTGTCACCTATAGTGTATTGCTTTGTGAAAATTAATTAACAAACCAGAACTGACCCAGATTGGAAACTTGTCAAATTTCTCATGTAAAATCATTTCATAGGTAAATAAATACTAATATATCTAAATGTCCTTGATTTTTTTTTTAAAGATTTATGCCAGTTCAACTTTTATGAAGATTCATTAATAATTCATACTATATGAGGTAGATGGTGAAGGTAGCTCGTCCAGGTATATACAAGCTACCTTCACCATCTACCTGGCAAGCTAACAGCACAATCTACCTTGATTTGCTACCTGCAGCATCAAGCAGGATGAGCTACCTGCACTATCTATCTGTATGAGATACCTGCACCATCTACCTGGATGAGCTACCTACACCATCTACCTGTATGAGCTATCTGGACAAGCTACCTGCACCATCTACATGTATGAGCTACCTGCACCATGCATCTACCTGTATGAGCTACCTGCACCATCTACCTGTATGAGCTACCTGCACCATCTACCTGGATGAGCTACCTGCACCATCTACCTGGATGAGCTACCTGCACCATCTACCTGGATGAGCTACCTGCACCATCTACCTGGATGAGATACCTACACCATCTACCTGGATGAGCTACCTGCACCATCTACCTGTATGAGCTACCTGCACCATCTACCTGGATGAGCTACCTGCACCATCTACCTGGATGAGCTACCTGCACCATCTACCTGGATGAGCTAACTGCTTCATCTACCTGTATGAGCTACCTACACCATCTACCTGGATGAGCTACCAGCACCATCTACCTGTATGACGTACCTGCACCATCTACCTGGATGAGTTACCTACACCATCTACCTGGATGAGTTACCTACACCATCTACCTAGAATGGCCTCACCTACCTACACCATCTACCTGGATGAGTTACCTGCAAAATCTACCTGAATATACCTGGATGAGCTAGCTACCTGACAAGGACAGTTTACATAGATGACCTGAAGGGCCAGGTTACATGACTTTAAATATCTGGCTAATTCCGCACCTGATCCAAGCAAATAGGAAACAACTGAGTACTAACAATGAATACTATTGACTGGGGAGTTATGTAATGCGAAAACTTTATCACACCTGCCTGACAATGACTCAAATTACGATGGTAAGGTAACCCCTGAAGGGACAACCATTTTTCCACTCCTTTACGTATACAATTATAAGATATGATTTTCTGAATACTACTTTGTTGTGACACGGTTGTGACTGTTTGACAGAGATGATTGACTAATAGTATTATATTATTAGAACAAGACCAAACAAGCATGAATGTTAACCTTAACCTTAACACTGCAGCACGGCTAGTTACTCGTACTCGAAAGAGAGAGCACATCACACCTGCGCTTTATTCGTTGCACTGGTTACCTGTACGATACAGGTCGCAGTACAAAATTCTGGTATACACATACAAGGCACTGAATGGAACAGCTCCTCAGTACCTACAGGAACTTGTTACCCTGTATCAGCCGTCAAGATCACTGCGGTCGGAGTCAGAATCTTTGTTGTGTGTCCCAAAATCTCGTACTGTGACCTACGGAAACAGATGCTTTGGGAGGGTTTCGGCTACGTTGTGGAATAGCTTACCATCTGCTATTAGGAAGTCGAATACCCTGGCCAAGTTCAAGAGGGACATTAAAACTCACCTCTTCACGTCTGCATTTTAGAATCTTTGCAAAGACGTCATGTAAATACAACCCTTTTATTTGTTCAATTATGTGCACATTGCTTGTTAAATGTATGAAAGTGATTGCAAGCCTTTGTTGTTTGTTTTCACAATTATAACCATTACTATTATCCATATGTTGTAAAGCGCCTTAGAATAATTTTACAAATTATATAGGGCGCTATATAAATGCTGTATATTATTATTATTATTATTATTATGCTAAGCAGGTTTTATAATTTTCTGCTGATTTGTCTTTCAGATATGATACCCAACATATAACCTTTTACTGTTATGTAGGCTATTTGTACAAAGCTGTATCAAGCTTATATTAATTGGCAGGCACGTATAGCTGGGCTGTTTTGTATGTGCATGCAGATAGTCGCACGGAAGGTGCGAATGTGAGCGCCGAAGTCGAGAAGCCATTCTAGGGGGGTACGGGGGCATGCCCACCCATTTTTTTTTCGATCTAGAAGCACTATCGTGCCATCTGGTGGCTTTTTAGATACATATTTGAGTGTTTTAATTAAATTTACAGACAACATTTTTTGGTTGATTCATTCACTTTATTATTGGAAAGCATCGCAAAAATTCAAATGTATTTCAAATGCGAAAGACAGCTCTTTTTTCTCCTTTTTCTCTCTGACAAAAATGTGTCGATTGTTGGAATTACCCGAAAATATCTGTTGCGTCATATCTCTTTCCTGATGAATCTAAATTAACTAGATATTTAAAATGTCGGAGGCAATATGAACAGATTAATTTCAGATTTTTTGCTGTTGTGTCCCCCAAATCCTTTTTATATCATCAACATTTCTCCGAACATAAGATGATGGTAGCTCCTATATCGATGTTTAGATATATGTATACATATTTCTACCACAATACGCTGTGTTATTCCACTCTCAGATCATTGTATAAACACGCAGACTGTTAGATAAATATGTACAATTTACAATTTAAACAAAATAAATAAATAAATAAATAAAAATATAACAGTATATTTGAATTTTTGATGTGCATGCAACTGCTTATTTGCTTACGTGGCAGCTACGCGTCTGATTTGTCAAATTATCTGTGGGTAGACATTAAGGTGACTAACAGGTCAAGCTTGAATTTCTCCAGTGATAATGATGCTATTGATAACGTAATTAACCTTAAAGATAACATAACCTACAAGATGACCAACAAGAGGCCCAAGGGCCTTAGCGGTCACCTGAGTTATATCATAGGTACTGGTAGCTTTATTTCATTGTTTATATGTGATGTGGAAATCAGCATGTAAACTTAGTGAAATACAATACATAAGCCCCTGCATGGGGATGGGGCAGGAATTCCAATTTTACAATGTAATACCCTCATGCACCAAAGATGATTCTGACCAAGTTTGAATAATTTTCTGCTGAAAATTGATAAAATATAATTATATACTCAAAAGTGTTATTTACCTATATAAACTATAGTAAACTTTACCCCCTCCCCAAGGGGGAATGGATGGCTCAGGGGTCCTGAAATTGACAATTTCAATAAAGCTCCTGATGATCTTTCTATTCATGCACTGAATTGACTGTAGTACCTCTGAGTCTGGAGAAGAAGATTTTTGAAATATTGGTAAACTTTCCCTTTGGGGCCCGTCCTGGCCCCTAGGGTTGGGGTAGGAATCCCAATTTTACATTTTAAAACCATCTTCCTCCAAGGAAAATTCTCACCATGTAAGAATAATTTCCTACAGAAAATTGTCAAAATATACCCAAAAGTGTTGATTCCCTATATAAACTATAGTAAACTTTACCCCCTCCCACAGGGAGAAGGGATGGCCCAGGGGACCTGAAATTTACAATTTAAATAAAGCCCCTGATGATCTTTTCGTCCATGCAGAGAAAACGACTGTAGTATCTCTGAGTCTGGAGAAGAAGATTTTTTAAACACTGGTTAATTTTTCCCTTTGGGGCACCGCCCAGGGCCCACTTGTATAAAACATCTCAACTCTTGAGATTTCCTCAAGTCTAAGATTCTCCATAGACAATACATTGCTTGAGATTTTCCTTAACTTTGAGATGTTTTATACAAGTGGGCCCTGGCCCCTAGGGTTCGGGTAGGAATCCCAATTTTACATTTTAAAACCATCTTCCTCCAAGGAAAATTCTCACCAAGTAAGAATAATTTCCTACAGAAAATTGTCAAAATATACCCAAAAGTGTTGATTCCCTATATAAACTAAAGTAAACTTTACCCCCTCCCACAGGGAGAAGGGATGGCCCAGGGGTCCTGAAATTTACAATTCAAATAAAGCCCCTGATGATATTTACATCCATGCAGAGAAAATGACTGTAGTATCTCTGAGTCTGGAGAAGAAGCCACTCTGGCCCCAGGGGTTGGGGTAGGAATCCCAATTTTACAATTTTGTAGCCTCTTCTACCAAGGATGATTCTGACCAAGTTTGAAAAAATTCCATCCAATGGTTCTTGAGGAGAAGATGAAAAAGTAAAAAGTTTACGCACCATGCACGACGCATGACGCACGACGCACACCGACGGACGAAAAGTGACCAACAAGAAAACTAAGTGAACCGACAGGATTTAACCTACAAGATAAATATATGTAAATAATTAACCTACATTAGTACTTTAACCAACGGGTTACATACAAATCAATAACTAAGTTAACCTAAACAATGACTCATTTTTTTGTCATGTGGTCGCTTAATTCATACAATTCAGGCTTTCATCTTTTCAGCACTTCACCTGCAGTATCTAAGCCTCCTCCAATGATTTTTTGTAATAAGCGGTAATCCAAAGTCCCAATAATGATTTTTCATTAAAGAAAATTTTGTAACATTGTATTGAATATTGATTCATCTTACATATGCTTAGTAATTAATGTATGTAACATACGGAGCTCTCAAAGCTGTTCATCTCACCAGCTGATCACTGTATTGTTATCAAACCTATAGCTATTAATACACGAACATATTGTGTCAAACCCGGTATGGTTCTCCCCACCAGGCTGTTCTTACATAATCCATTATGTGTATATGATGTCCCTCTCCTTATATAGATATTGCTGTATCTAATCATAGTTATAGTACAGTATAGTAAAAGGACCACAAACGTTCTGTCAAACATCAACCTAATCTATCAATAGCCTGATGTCTCTCTCCTTATATAGATATTGCTGTATCTAATCATCGTTATAGTACAGTATAGTAAAAGGACCACAAACGGTCTGTCAAACATCAACCTGATCTATCAACTGCCTGATGTCCCTCTCCTTATATAGACATTACTGTATCTAAACATAGCTATAGTACAGTATAGCAATAGGACCACAAACGTTCTGTCAAACATCAACCTAATCTATCAATAGCCTGATGTCTCTCTCCTTATATAGATATTACTGTATCTAAACATAGAAGTTTGTTATTGCCAATATGACATAGTTAATGTACAATCAACGGATCCTATGACAAGCCAGCTTACTATACATATAGCTTTACCTAAGAATTCGCTATCATTTTTTTTCATACCTGATCGAAGTACACTTTGAGTGAAAAAACAGGTGTCCCAACTAAAAAGGTTGGAACTTAAGGCTACACAAGACACATATCTACTGTGGTCAGGCATTTAACTAAAGAGTACAAAAACATCTGTTTGTAAACAAAAATCAACAAAACCTACGTAACATTCACATCTGTTTATAAGTGATTCTGTATCTTACCTGTAACTTTATTATAGTCCATACCAGCTATGTTTCTAGTATCGAGGCCACTTTTACTCCAGGTACCGGCGATGTGGTACAATTCTTTTTCTTTCAGATAAAACTATCTTTACAAAACGCACAAGTACAAAAATACATCCAACAGAATTCTCCCTTTGGTTAGAACACAATTGATGAATTTTCAGAATCTTCCTTTATCCCGAAAACTCTCAAAACCGAAAAACATTTGACAGGTGACAGAAAAGTGTCTGATCCTCCAATATCAGTGGTCCCACCACCGATTTACCTGTGACTGAGTAGGTATTACCTGTGTGTACAGGTAAGTAGTGCTACCGGCTACCTGTGTAGGTTGTGGTCAGTGGAGTGGAACCACTACTTGAATGGACGCGGAACAAAAGGCGACCTCTTATCCCAACTACTGGGATTACCCTGTATGTCAATATGGCCACGGAGAGCCAGGCCTATAATTCTCCACACAATACCAGGAGGAACCAGTTCCTACCTACCCATTTACCTCTGTGGCTCTGTACTAGTACGTATAGGTATATAGACAAGAAATACACAAAAGGTACACTGCTTAACAAACAATTAGTTCTGAGGAATGCAAGCAGACATACATTTACACAGTTTTGGTGAAAGTTGGAATATAGTGTTTGACCTTGATGTTTAAGGAGTGTGGTATTTAATCACTGAATCAAGATTTACCCAATATATTCGTGTATATTTACTGTACATATATATTTAGGAAGATTGGATTTACCTTAATGGATAAATATCACTGAAAAAATCGTACATTACAGATTTTAGTGAAAAAGGCAAACTACAGGCTGTAATTATAATAAGAATTGTGTGATATTGGATTTCATTTTCATTTTCCCCCCGATAGAATTAGTCTAAAGAAATCCTTTGACAATAAAGTTTGTTCACCTTTTATATGGATTTGCTTGAGATGATTACTCGCAGACTATTCAACAGAATTTACACAAATTAATACCACATTTTATTAATCCTCCCAAATCCTTCCAGGCATACATGAATAAATCATAATTGAAACAAAATCTTGTAACTTACTGTTCACATACAACATTCCTTATCCTTCCAAATCACTACCCACCCCTGACTCTCCAATACTGCATAGAGCCAATTCCTTCTAATAAGCAGCAATGCTTTGAACTTTTATTAAATGGGTCCATATAAATTACTTCAATTAATATGCCACAGGAATGAATTGAATTAAAAACTTCAAACAACATCTTCTCAAGAACCAAATTGCTTGGAATCAAGCTGTTTGACTTGTAGCCGACTGAGGGAAAAGGACTATCACTAGTTTTGGTGCAACACACTCTGTCTCGTCTTCTTCCCTAAGATGTGTAACAGGAAAGAGAATAGTGTACATGTGCTTCCACCGGGGATCGAACCCTCGATCTCCAGGTTCCTAGTCGGACGCTCTACCACTGAGCTAAAGGGACATTCCCCCTAGCTCGAAGCTAGAAGGGGACCTTAATCCTATGTACAAATGAACCCTGCCACACCTGTATCTCCATACCAGGTCTGAAGATTCTGTGTGCTATGGTGGAGCTATAATGGATATGCTTCCAACAAGTGCTTACTGCAACATAGAATTTGTGGTCAAAGTGACATAGTTGGTTTTGCTGCATGACCCCACCTTTCCAAGATGCTTGTAAATGAAGCGGAACTGGCCTGGGTCGATCGTCTGCAACCAGGTGGTTCAATTGGTAGAGCGTCAGTCTAGAGTTCGGAGGGTCCCTGGTTCAAATCCTGGTCTGGCTATTGCATTTCTCTTTCTTCTATTACAGAGCTTGCTTAGGAATTTAGATTATCCTATACCACACACAGGTTCTGAGTGAACAACTGCATGTGTACTTATATTGCAATTTTTAGATGATCAAAGGACCATAACTTGCTCAAAACACCATTGTTTAAACAATAAGTACACATCTAAATCTTTATATCCTTAAACCTTAAGTCTCACGATCAGAGAGCCTTGAGCTTAAGTTTCGTAATCAGAGAGCCTTGACCCTAAGTCTCCAGATCAGAGAGCCTTGACCTGAAGTCTCACGATCAGAGAGCCTTGACCTTTAGTTTCACGATCAGAGAGCCTTGACCTGAAGTCTCACTATCAGAGAGCCTTGACCTTTAGTTTCATGATCAAAGAGCCTTGACCTTTAGTTTCACAATCAGAGAGCCTTGACCTTAAATCTCCAGATCAGAGAGCCTTGACCTTAAGTCTCCAGATCAGAGAGCCTTGACCTAAAGTCTCACTATCAGAGAGCCTTGACCTTTAGTTTCACGATCAGAGAGCCTTGACCTTAAATCTCCAGATCAGAGAGCCTTGACCCTTAAGTCTCCAGATCAGAGAGCCTTGACCTTAAGTCTCCAGATCAGAGAGCCTTGACCTTAAGTCTTACGATCAGAGAGCCTTGACCTAAAGTCTCCAGATCAGAGAGCCTTGACCTAAAGTTTCACCATCAGAAAGCCATTACTTTAAGTTTCCCAGATCAGAGAACCTCGACCTTAAGTTTCATAATCAAAGAGCCTTGACCTAAAGTCTCCAGATCAAAGAGCCTTGACCTAAAGTCTCCAGATCAGAGAGCCTTGACCTTAAGTCTCACTATCAGAAAGCCTTGACCTTAAGTTTCACGATTAGAGAGCCTTGACCTGAAGACTCAATAAGAAAGCCTTGACCTTAAGTCTCACCATCAGAAAGCCTTGACCTTAAGTTTCATGATCAGAGAACCTTGACCTTAAATCTCCAGATCAGAGAGCCTTGACCTTAAGTCTCCAGATCAGAGAGCCTTGACCCTTAAGTCTCCAGATCAGAGAGCCTTGAACTTAAATCTCCAGATCAGAGAGCCTTGACCTGAAGACTCAATAAGAAAGCCTTGACCTTAAGTCTCACCATCAGAAAGCCTTGACCTTAAGTTTCATGATCAGAGAGCCTTAATTCCAGCATATACACTGTACATACCAGATTGACATTCCATTTCCATTAGATGTATAGAGGTAGACTCCAGGCCTGAACTTGTTTTGTTTCCCTACAGTGTACACTAGATAAGCTGGATCTTTATAAGGTTACTGAGATTTTATCACAAGCTTAGGAAACATAAATGACCTCAGTAACAATGGTCAAGGGGTCAAGCTGATCATATGACTGGTCATTTGTGAGCCTATCACACTTAGCCATCTCAGATGGCCCCTTGGGGTAAAACATTGTAGGGTTTGTACCTCTCAACACCTGTAATTTAGTCCTGTTTTATTTCCACAACAATCCAGCAGTTTACATCTCCATGATATAATCAAGACTTGTCAAGTCCTTATTCCCAAGACAAACTTCAATCTTTCACCCTATGGTAACTTGCCAATAATTCTATGCCTTTAATCTTTTGCACTCCAAACATACAGAAAAAAATAAAATAAATATCCAGTAGAGTTTCTACTGATCTGTTCCCTTAGATAACTTACTTGAAACAAAATTAAACAAGTTTCACAAGAAAATAGCAATTTAAAGATAAGAATATTTCAAAATGATTTAATATTGTCATTAACTCTTTCACTTTTACCTTTACTTTTTAAATTTTACCTTTACTTCTTTTTCATAACTTATTTCAATATTCTTTCAAAACATTAGTTAATTATTACTTGTCTGATTGTAATCGATTTGCATCTTGACAATCTTGGACAAGAATGTCAATGTTCATTTCAAAACCTCTTATGCCAAGATAATATGTAAACTGTGATAAGTTAACAGGTTTAAGTTGACCTTGGGCAAGGTTCTCCCCGGGGCCAGACAAGGATGGCATGGTGCTGACATGTAAAAACATTCAACTAGTGAAAATTCCAACATCTGAAAACATCTGCATTATAACAATCTAACTCTGAAAAAGTATATCAGTTGATACAAAACTTAAAAAAAAAAAACCAACTATAAACTACAAGACAAGGACAGAAATGGGTGTTCCTTCCCCCTAGGTTCTGAGAGGAAGAATGAGAGACAGGGACAGAGATAGGTGTTCACATAGGACAAGGAGGGAGATAGGAAGGGGGGTATGTTACATGTGTACAGGACCTTTCAGAGAATCATACATCAATATTTCATTTTCATCTCTCCAGTAAGATCAGAGGAATGACATCTATTAGAACCCCTGCTAATCAGTCAAAATGTTTTATTGTAGCTGAGGACCCTATAACTGTGTACTGGTACACCCTGATCAATGACGAGGGAAATCCATTATAATATTACAGGTATAAAACCCACTGAGTCATCACTGTCCCATTTAAAAGAAAAGTGTGACCTTTAGTTGACCTTGACACCTTGGGTACCATCCAGAAAGTTTTAGACCTAAGCCATTATCATGATCACTTGAATGTCCTTTAATCTGTTACTACATGTACTTAGTACATGAAGCTAGAATACATGTGTTTAAGACCTTATAGCACATCCCTATTGTGTAGTAGACTTTGTTTTTTAAAATGGCTTTATTCTCAATTTTTCAACAACATACTTTATAAAAGAAAGAAGTGTTATGGTTTTTTCCTTTTATCCTCGATCAATGCCTTAATTGCAATAAACAAAGGTTTCCTCCATGTAATTGGTACATTTGTATAATTGTCACAGCGACTGTATTCATGTTGTCATCACATTCTCAATATTATAGACTCTAATAAAGTAATGCAATTGTCAATGATGGCAATATATTTCTTGGCCACAGTGCTACAGGGTTTCAGTTCCTATGTGAAGTCTCTTGGTAAGGCTTAATTGCCATTTACTATTTACAATTCACTTTTTGCAATATTATCAAAACTTACATGTTGACCATCTTTTACCTTTAAACTCCGGTGTCAATATTGATGCGATCTTGTACCAATAAGTCCCTTATAGCTGTATAAAGTCCTATTAAGGTTGTCTATAAAACCCCATCCAAACAACCCAAATGTCTATAATTCTCAGGGTTTCTTAAAACAGAGTTTTCTTTAAAACACATGTTACCTCCATAAATACGGGGGTAATGACACTTGCAGATCTGAGAATGGTCGCTCAAAGCACGATTGCATTTAATGACTTATTACAGCAAATTTACTGTATACATTAATATACATGTGGTTTTGTATGAGTAAGTTATTATAGAATACAAGGTCAAAGAGATCAGCCATGATTTAATACTGACTGTCAGGACATGCCCACTTTTGGCCAGACATCATAAAACATTGGACCCTCAGCTCCTACCTGTAGATGTGTTACCTGCCCTTTGATGTTGACATTAGTGTATAGATATGTATGGGTGCGATCTCTGCCTAACTTATCCCCAAGCTAATTACAGTCCTCAACACCAAACATTCATCAACGGCCAGACGTAATCTGTTGTTGACAAATACGACCTCAGGTATCAGCATATTAGCTATACAGGTAAAATATTCACCCTGTTCTTCTTTGTTTTCATTAATTATTCATCATAATAAATTCCTGAATCCAGTTGTTTCACATTTCATGATATTTTCCTTTTTATATGTAGCATCTCAAATCGATCGTTTTGAATCTTAGAGCACATATTTTCAGTTTTCAGCTTTAAAAAAGAAAACTTTACACATTTGAAATGAGGTTATATATACTAATTTATAGTCATCTACTGAATAGAGGCCAGCTGTGAAACATGAACTCTGGTGCTGTAGAGTCAGTCCTTATAATAACAATAATAATTGGAGGTTCTTTTATACCGTTTGATCACAACCTAGTTCGTATCAAAGCGGTTCACAAATAATTATCCGTGGTTATAGGGCCTTTGCATCAATTAATCAAATTAATTTGATTACCGTGCCTCCTTTAATAGATAATAAGATAAACAAGAGGCCCATGCGCCTTAAAGGTCACCTGATATATTTATACAGAGAGTTGATTTTGTTTTTAACATGAACAGAAATATTATTCAAAGTGACAAAAAACAATAAAACCACCTTATTCAATATCTAGCATACAGATTCCAGACTAAAAAGTATTTGAAACTAGCACCTCTGATTCTAAACAAGGAAAATGAAGAAATTTTAGCACACTGACTCCTTTGAGCCCCACCCTACAGCCCTTGGGGGTAGGGCTGGCTCAAAATTTTCAAAGTATCAAACTGTCAACTCAAGGTTATAATTCCAATCAAGTTATTAACATGTAATATTCAAAGTATCATTTGCCATTATAAACCATAATAAATTTTGCCCCCCCCCCCTCCTTCCCCAGGGGGTAAACATGAGACCCTAGGGTCATAAACCTTAAGACCCTTCCATCTATGAAGAGTATTTGATTCTACCATATCTGGGTCTTGAGAAGAAGATTTTTGAAATTTCAGTAAATTCGACCCTTTTTGGCCCCACCCATCAGCCCCTGGGGGTCAGTCAGGGCTGATATGTGCTTATTATCAAACTGCTACCTAATACTGATAATGCTAACCCAAATTGAATTACTTCCAATGGAAATTAAACAAATGTTGGTCCAAAATGTGATTTCCCTATATAAACTATAGTAAAGTTTACCCCCTCCCCAGGGGGAAACGTGAGACCCCAGGGTCAAGAAATTCACAATTTCGGTAAAGCACCTTAAGACCCTTCCATCTATGAAGAGTATTTGATTCTACCATATCTGGGTCTTGAGAAGAAGATTTTTGAAATTTCAGTCAATTCAACCCTTTTTGGCCCCACCCATCAGCCCCTGGGGGTCAGTCAGGGCTCATAGGTGCATACTATCAAACTGCTACCTAATACTGATAATGCTAACCCAAATTGAATTACTTCCAATGGAAATTAAACAAATGTTGGTCCAAAATGTGATTTCCCTATATAAACTATAGTAAAGTTTACCCCCTCCCCAGGGGGAAACGTGAGACCCCAGGGTCAAGAAATTCACAATTTTGGTAAAGCACCTTAAGACCCTTCCATATATGAAGAGTATTTGATTCTACCATATCTGGGTATTGAGAAGAAGATTTTTGAAAATTTTGTCAATTCAACCCTTTTTTGCCCCGCCCCTCAGGCCCCTGGGGGCTTGGGACTAAACCGGCCACTATTTTTGTTGACCTTTGTCCATGGAAGGTCCCTGCAAAATTTCATTGAAATTGGTTCAGGGGTTTTGGAGAAGAAGTCGAAAATGTAAATTGTTTACGGACGCACAACTTTGTCTCAGGTGACTTAAAAATCTTAATTTCCTACGGACTGCCCACATTAGTCGCCTCTCAATGCTGCAGTGGATTTAACAGTCACAGCAGGGGGGGTTCACACTTAGGTGCCTCTTTCGGTTTGCAGGAATAATGCATGTAATTATCAAATAAGTGAGTGCAGGAGGAATAAGTAGATGAAATGGCTAAGATACTGTATAAATCTGCAAAATTAATCTGACAACGGCTGTTGGTCACACACTCTGACATGCAGCAGCAGGCAGGCGAGATAGCAGACCAGCTGTGCAGTAATGCACCATTAGGTCAAATGCCCCCTGGAACGAAAACGAGCGGATCACCAACCGCCTATCGTTCGTTCATACCTCGAGGGTAGCGGGTTTGTAGATTGGTGATCCAAAACCGTTCTCTCGTACGTCGTCTCGTTTCATCCCATGTATGGCAATGATCTATGGCAACCACCTGCATGTCTTTCCAACTGTGGCTAGGCATATTAAAATGTCTTGCCACAGGGAAGTCTGGTTTGTTCTGCTTGATGGAGCAGCGGTTAGTAGAGTTCCCACAATGAGGTCCCGTGACCACTTTTCTGGGACCAAGGGTTGAGAGTTGATTTTAGTCAATTTGAGGGTGCTGATTAAAATGAGCTGGGTTGAACCTCGTGAAAATGTGGGCTAACTCGGGAAGACGCGAAAATTCAAAATGGCCACCACCCTGCGTCCGGTATATCACAAAAATACATATATTTGCTAATATATATTTGACATTCGTCTAAATAATTGTTTTTAGGGTCAGGGATTTTATTTATTAGTATAATAACTTGATAAAAGTAAGCGTTAGAATGAAATATGGTCTTTTATTATTTTGCTGCCAAAAACCAGGATAACCGATAAATTAGATAAACCAACCATTAAATGAAATGTCTGGTCAATAATTTTGTTTCTTTCGGGTTAAACGTCATTGCAACAGCCAGAATCATATCATTGGTTTGGTTTGGTTTGGTTTTGATTTGTTTAACAACCTATGAACAGCTAAGGTCATTTAAGGACGTGCTGGAGACGTGTTAGTGTTAGTGTTGGAGACAGGGTATGCTGGTGTACTTGCCTCCTTGTGAAAGCGCAGCTCTGATGCCGACTTTATATCTCACTGAAATACCATGTCGAAGGCACCCAGCACAATATTCCATCTGGTCACATTATACTGACAACAGGTGAACCAGTTGTTGCCATTCCCCTATAAGCTGGGAATACCAACTGTACCATGTTTAAGGGCTTTGGTATGTCCCGGCCTGGGGACAGAACTCAATGTCTTCCTCACCTGGGCGAACATTTAACGTTAAAGCCAAAAGTGAGGTGTTGTTAAGCGAAGCACAAGGAAATATACAATACAAATTCCAAATATTGCAATGGGGGCAGTAGATTTAGTTTGGTCGCTTTTATGTCCCCAAAGAGAGGACACAAAATCAAATCCCCAATGGTTCATATGAAGGCGGGTGCCTAGGGAGTCGCCGCCAGGAACAGCAAGTAGTTAGAAAAAAAAGGAAAAAACCCAGGAAAGAAACGAAAAAATATCTAAAGTGTTGTAATGGAGGAAACAGATCAGTGTTTGTCTCTTCCATATCCCCTACGTAGAAGACATGAACGAAACAGCCCAATTTTGCAGGGGCTCAAACATTAGTCGCCTCTTGTGGTGATTTCCCTAACCTGCACAGATTGTCTGGTCAATGTAACATGTAGACTTTCAGTCACCATCTTCTTCTTTTTCGTGAGTCACTTCATGTCACTTCGTCATCAATACTTTCAACATCCACATCATCGTACACTCATGAGTCATGTGTAGCCAAGTCATGCTAGCTTCTTTGAAATTCATCCTTGTTTAACCTCACTGATACACATCTGCCGTGGATCAGGGGTGTATTCCCATGTCCATAGAAGCCAGATATTGTATCACATCCACTATGGATATGTAATGGAATTAAGGATTTAGCTACCTCAACATAGCCAAGACCTCTGAAACTAATGATATTGTCCTTCCGTTTGATAGCAAAATTGCCCTAAAGCTGATGTACAACAGTACTAGTGAATGTGATACAATAGCTGGCTTCTATGGACATGGGAAACAGAAACTCGGGAGGCACACAATGTTTTGAAAGATGTTGAAAGCATTTCCATTGACACAAGTGGTTCTTCAGCAAATGTCCAATTTCACTGTTCGACACATCTACAATGATAAAATCAGTTAGCTTTTAGGTAGAACCAGAGCACTGAAATGGGGTCAGGTGAAAAAGAAGTCCAAGTGCTGCATCCCACCACATCTAGATTCTCACAATCTGAATGTGACACGAGTAAACTACCAAGTTAACATTCAACTAAATTATGACAAGCCAAATACACCCCCTGATCCACGGTAGATGTGTATCAGTGACGATAAACAAGGCTAAACAGGACTCATGACTGTACGCTGATGTGCTTGAGGATGATGAAAGTATCTATGACGAAGTTACATGTAGTGACTTACGAAGAGGAGAAAGATGGAGACTGAAAGTCTTCATGTTTCATTGACCCAACAATCTGTGCAGGTTAGGGAAAGAATAAGTTTGCTGAATCCCACTGCATCACCATAAGAGGCGACTAATAAATAAATATACAACATTTGATATAGCGCTCTATCTAGCTAAC
Source organism: Mizuhopecten yessoensis (assembly GCF_002113885.1). NCBI lineage: Eukaryota > Metazoa > Mollusca > Bivalvia > Pectinida > Pectinidae > Mizuhopecten > Mizuhopecten yessoensis. The sequence goes on from NW_018408698.1 coordinate 184,420, forward strand.
ATAAAGTGCTTTACAGTACATAGATATACAAGTTTATACAGTCAATACAATTAGCTTTTTATGTATACTAATCAATACAATATTGAGGAATTCGCAGGAGCTGCCTTATCAGGCGCTAACTACTAGTCCTATGCCACCTGGCTAATATCTCCCTATGTGTGTATCCCTGTGTGTGTGCTGGAGATGTATTGTGTTCTGTTTGTATTGGGACCGTGCTTCCAACGGTATCATTTATAGTGCCACCTCACTTGAATGCTACAGCACAGATACCACAACACCCACCCCAGACCATTTTATCCTCCAACTGGGTTGTTGGAGTTGTGTGGGCAGGAGAAAAACACTTTCTCTAAATATTCCATGCGTACGGCGACTTTGGCGAGCGAACCCCGGCCGCCTGCTTGGAAGCCACTGGTGTTAACCATTTGACAAATCCACCCATGTGGGAGCCCCTGCATAATTGGGCGGTTTTGTTCGTGTACTCTACGAAAGGGAAATAGAAGAGACAAAAATTGATCTGCTTCCCCATTACATCACTTAAGATCTTTTTCGTTTCTTTTTTTGTAACTACTTGCTGTTTCTGTCCCCGGCCCGTAACATATCAAAGTCCGTACAAATTGTAGTTGTTATTACCTGCTTAACTTATAGCTTTGCTGGGTGCCCTCGGCATGGTATTTCAGTGAGATAGCCCTTTAAAGTCGGCATCAGATCCGCGCTATTAGAAGGAGGCAAGTACACGAACATATCCTGTCTCCGGCATACACACATGCACGCTTACACAACACACATGGAGGCACGTCCTTAAATGACCTTAGCTGTTCATAGGATGTTAAACAAATCAAAACCAAACCAAACCAATGATATGATTCTGGCTGTTGCAATGACGTTTAACCCGAAATAAACAAAATTATTGAACAGACATTTCATTTAATGGTTGGTTTATCTAATTTACACTCGTTTAAGATGAAACATTTGCATTTAAACCATTTAGGGTGTCTTCCTTGTCTTTTCCTTTGCAATCAGCTTTCGGTTATCCTGGTTTTTGGCAGCAAAATAAAAATAAAAGACCATATTTCGTTTTAACGCTTACTTTTATCAAGTTATTATACTAATAAATAAAATCCCTGACCCTTCAAACATATATTTAGACCCAAAAACCATATAAAAAGGACATCTAGAAGCAAAGATATGTAATTTTGTGATATACCGGACGCCGGGTGGCAGCCATTTTGAATTTTCGCATCTGGCCGAGTTAGCCCACATTTTCACGAGGTTCAACCTGGCTCATTTTAATCAGCACCCTCAAATTGACTAAAATCAACTCTCAAACCTTGGTCCCGGAAAAGTGGTCACGGGACCTCATGAACTCTACTAGGTGGTTGTTGATTCTGATATTGAGCTGGGTACAGGTCTCGCCCACGTACTATAAATTGCATTTTTTTGCAGGTAATAAGGTACACCACATTGACTGATGTGCATGTCAGTGTTTGTAGTATGTGATACACTTTGCCGTTGATTGTACATTGAAATGTATCTGTGGAGCGCGTGTATGGACACAGTTTGCACACCTTCTTGTAACAGGTATTGAAAGAGCCTTTCGCCGCAGCAGGGGTAGGTGTAGGTAGCTTGCTGCTTAATTACCACAAGATCTCTAATGTTTTTAGGTCTACGATATGCCAGTATAGGAGACTCTGGAAAGATCTGCTAAGTTTCGCTGAAGATTCAATGATGCGCCAGTGCTCTTTCAAGATAGATAGAAGTGGCGGCATGTCTGGGTGGAACATGACTACACAAGGTACCCTTTGTGTTTGGGGTCTGACTTTGTATACAAGCAGACTTGCCATGTCCAGTACCCTCACTTTGTCTATTTCCCGATCTATCAAACTAGATTTGTATCCTCTACCAAGATGGGACTTTAACTCTGAACATCTGCGTTCGAAGATGATGTCATCAGAAATAATACGCCTGATGCGCAGAGCATGGGAGTAGGGTATATATGCTTCTCGTGGTGTGCGAGCGGTGACAACTGGATGGGTGGAGATACTGGTGTGTGTCAGTAGGTTTACAGTGGAGGTCCGTACTAATCTTACCATCTATCAAGAGTGGAACTGGTGTCCAAAAATATGTGTTGCTCTCCGTTGAGATATCCGCTGTGAATGTGATGGTGGCGTGGAACGCGTTAGCGTACTCAATAAACTCGTCAAGGGAGTCCCGACCCGATGTCCATTTGATTTCAACGTCATCGATAAATCTCAACCAGCTAAATGGCTTAATTGGAGCAGATGTTAAAAGTTGGGCTTCAAGATGTCCCATAAATACATTGGCATATGAGGGGGCCATCTTAGTACCCATGGCTGTACCACTAACTTGTATGTAGTTAACCTCATTGAATGTAAAGTTGTTAAGTGTGAGGACAAGTCTCAGTAAATCCACCAGGCTGTCTGTCAATGGGTGTTTAGTACTGCGCCGTTCCCATGCCTCGCGACAGGCAGCAATACCGCCGTCATGCGGTATGTTAGTGTAGAGCGAAACGACGTCCATCGTAACTAACAAGGTACCTTCTGGTAAGTTCTTGTCAGGTGTTTTGTTTAGAAATTTGTGGTGTCTTTTAAAAAGGATGGTAAATGTTCCACGAATGGCCCATATCTTTCTATAAAGGAACACATCAAGCTCAATTTGATTGAAGAATATGATTACATTTTGATGATATGCAAATAAACTTTCACGTTTCTGATGATATACACATAACCTAAGTTTTCACATTCCTGTGCATTCAAAAGAAAAAACAGAATTAATTTGACTCGCCATACCATTGGCCTAATGAACCTCCATACCCCTTGGTATGAGTGTTAGACAGTTGGTGTGATTCCCCTACAGCCTATTTATACTGTATTCTGTGTGGGACTAAAGACCCTGGAGATTGGCACAGTTTGTGTTTATAATGGTGTTATTATTAATGGTGCTCCAGGATAGCCAGGATAAAGTGGGCTGCGTCTTGTTTGACCAAATTCAAAGCCATCTTAACCAAATCGTGACCGAACATCTTGTCCCTGCTCAGAATGTCAACATTTTAATACCTGTTCAAATGCCACTGCCTTAACCCTTTCACCCCTAAGTAACTTTAGTAAACTCTACCATTCATTGATCCGGATGAGTCCATTATGGTCCACAGTGGTGAAAGGGTTAGCCACGTTTTCAAAGTTAGATCAGCTGATGACACTTAAATGTTGATTTTCCAGTTATGATGTCGGCAGGTATGTTGCAGTTTCCTGACTAAATCTCTATATGTATGTACGAATCGGGCTTGATCCTCATGGCATAGAATTATGAAAAGTACAAAACTAAAACTGCTATTTTTGAAAATTTCAGTTTAATCTTTGTAAGCTGTCCATACTTTCAATGTGTCTATATGTTAATTAGATAGTAAATGTGTCCTTGTCACCTTTAAACATGTCCTTATATCTGTGCCAGTGTCTGATTGGTTCCTCGATTTAAGTCACATGTACTTTCTGGGAATCGTCTAGTGTCATATTGACTCCATGTACTTTTTCCCAACAAACGATAGAGTTTTTATCATGATTTTAGAACTTTTAAAACGTAATATTTGTATTGGTATTAAGGATTAAATAAAAGTAATTACAAAGACACTTACCTTAGGTAAATTTCACTTTACTTGGCTAGTTTGGGACATGGAGGGTTGCATTGGAAGCAATTGTCAGAAATTTTCAATTCAACTTCACATGGCATAGTCTGAATCGCAATTTAGCACTACATTTATAGCACTAAAATAAAGTTTGTATGTTTACAGTATTAAAAAGGTTAAAAAGAAAGGATCATCTTAGTAATAAAGTAAACATATGTTTATCATTAAATAGAAAAGATACCCATGTGAAGTAGGAATAGTCTAAATAATTAAGATGCAAATAAGGAGACACGGTAGTCTAGTGGTAGGACGTCGGGCTGTTCACCGAAGGGTCGCAGGTTTGAGTCACGGCACTAGCTGTGAAAGCCGAAATGGCAGCACTGGCTGTATGCTCCCCAGGGAGTTGAGAAAGATATTGGCTGGTTTGCAAAGGCCCTGTAACCACGGATAATAATTTGAAAACCGCTTTGAAGCGACCTACGAACTAGGTTGTGATAAAGCGGTATATAAGAACCTCCAATTGTTATTATCTATTACGGCCCTTTCCTGAGGTAACTGTTGTCTGATAGTGTTGTCTGGGGTATAATGATACCCCAGCCATCAGGGGCATAAAAGGTCAATTATAACGCCCTTGAATTTGTAATGATTTGACCTTGAGGTCAAGGTCATGAAAACTGCTACACCACATTCATTGTGTACTTGTTAGTACATATTTTCAGCATTTCCAAAAGAACTTAATGAAAAGAGATAAACGGGATGGACAGACAGACTGATGAATGAACATTGTAAAAAATATTCAAAGTATCATTTGTCCCATTTCGGTTGAAATGGGGTTTATTAAAGCTTTCAGTGTTTTACACCGACAAGTAGGCAGGGTATGGTTATGGTCAGCAGTGTTTTACACTGACAAGTAGGCAGGGTATGGTTATGGTCAGCAGTGTTTTACACTGACAAGTAGGCAGGGTATGGTTATGGTCAGCAGTGTTTTACACTGTCAAGTAGGCAGGGTATGGTTATGGTCAGCAGTGTTTTACACTG
>NW_018408698.1:199907-205860 GCF_002113885.1 Mizuhopecten yessoensis
CTCTTAATCTAGCACCTTCGTGACCAATCTTAACTCGTAACCATACACCTTCATGACCAATCTTAAACTAACACCTTCATGACCAACCTTAACTCTGAACCTAGCACCTTTGTGACCAATCTTAACTCTTATCCTCGCACCTTCGTGACCAATCTTAACTCTTATCCTTGCACCTTCGTGACCAATCTTAACTCTTATCCTCGCACCTTCGTGACCAATCTTAGCTCTTAAACTAACACCTTCGTGACCAATCTTAAGTCTTAAACTAACACCTTCGTGACCAATCTTAACTCTTAACCTAGCAGCTTCATGATCACTCTTAACTCTTAATCTAGCACCTTCGTAACCAATCATAACTCCTAACCTAATTAACACCTTCATGACCAATCTTAACTTCTAATCTAGCAACTTCGTTACCAATCTTAACTCTTAACCTAGCACCTTCATGACCAATCTTAACTCTTAAACTAACACCTTTGTGACCAATCTTAACTCTTAATCTAGCACCTTTGTGACCAATCTTAACTCTTAACCTAGCACCTTCATGACCAATCTTAACTGTTAATCTAGCACCTTCGTAACAAATCATAACTCCTAACCTAATTAACACCTTCGTGACCAATCTTATCTTGTAACCTTACACCTTCATGACCAATCTTAACTCTGAACCTAGCACCTTTGTGACCAATCTTAACTCTTATCCTCGCACCTTCGTGACCAATCTTAACTCTTATCCTTGCACCTTCGTGACCAATCTTAACTCATTAACTAACACCTTCGTGACCAATCTTAAGTCTTAGCCTCGCATCTTCGTGACCAATCTTAACTCTTAACCTAGCACCTTTGTGACCAATCTTAACTCTTTACCAGTAGCACCTTTGTGACCAATCTTAACTCTTTATCAGTAGCACCTTCGTGACCAATCTTAACTCTTAACCTAGCAGCTTCATGATCACTCTTAACTCTTAATCTAGCACCTTCGTAACCAATCATAACTCCTAACATAATTAACACCTTCATGACAAATCTTAACTTCTAATCTAGCAACTTCGTGACCAATCTTAACTCTTAACCTAACAGCTTTGTGACCAATCTTAACTCTGAATCTAGCACCTTCGTAACCAATCATAACTCCTAAGCTAATTAACACCTTCATGACCAATCTTAACTTCTAATCTAGCCCCTTCGTGACCAATCCTGACCCTTAAACTAACACATTCGTGACCAATCCTAACTCTTTACCTGTAGCATTTTCGTGACCAATCTTAACTCTGAACCTAGCACCTTTGTGACCAATCTTAACTATTAACCTTGCACCTTCATGACCAATCTTAACTCTTAATCTAGCACCTTCGTGACCAATCTTAACTCTTAACCTAGCACCTTCGTTACCAATCTTAACTCTTAACCTAGCACCTTCATGACCAATCTTAACTCTTAAACTAACACCTTTGTGACCAATCTTAACTCTTAAACTAGCACCTTTGTGACCAATCTTAACTCTTAACCTTGCACCATCATGACCAATCTTAACTCTTTACCAGTAGTATCTTCGTGACCAATCTTTACTCTGCACCTCGCACCTTCGTGCCAATCTTAACCTAGCAGCCTCATGATCACTCTTAACTCTTAATCTAGCACCTTCGTAACAAATCATAACTCCTAACCTAATTAACACCTTCATAACCAATCTTAACTTCTAATCTAGCACCTTCGTGACCAATCTTAACTCTTTACCAGTAGCACCTTCGTGACCAATCTTGACTCTTAAACTAACACCTTCGTGACCAATCTTAACCCTTAAACTAACACCTTCGTGACCAATCTTAACTCTTTACCAGTAGCACCTTCGTGACCAATCTTGACTCTTAAACTAACACCTTCATGACCAATCTTAACTTTTTACCAGTAGCACCTTCGTGACCAATCTTGACTCTTAAACTAACATCATCGTGACCAATCTTAACATAACACCTTCATGACCAATCTTAACTCTTAAACTAACAGCTTCGTGACCATGCAATCTTAACTCTTAATCTAGCACCTTCGTAACCAATCATAACTCCTAACCTAATTAACACCTTCATGACCAATCTTAACTTCTAATCTAGCACCTTTGTGACCAATCTTAACTCTTTACCAGTAGCACCTTCGTGACCAATCTTAACTCTTAAACTAACACCTTCGTGACCAATCTTAACTCTTAATCTAGCACCTTCGTGACAAATCTTAACTCTTAACCTAGCACCTTCATGACCAATCTTAACTCTGAACCTAGCACCTTCGTGACCAATCTTAACTCTTAACCTAGCACCTTCATGACCAATCTTAACTCTGAACCTAGCACCTTCGTGACCAATCGTAACTCTTAACCTAGCATCTTCGTGACCAATCGTAACTCTTAACCTAGCACCTTCATGACCAATCATAACTCCTAACCTAATTAACACCTTATGACCAATCTTAACTTCTAATCTAGCACCTTCGTGACAAATCTTAACTCTTTACCAGTAGCACCTTCGTGACCAATCTTGACTCTTAAACTAACACCTTTATGACCAATCTTAACTCTTAAACTAACACCTTTGTGACCAATCTTAACCTAGCACCTTCATGACCAATCTTAACTCTTAAACTAACACCTTCGTGACCAATTGTAACTCTTAACCTAGCATCTTCGTGACCAATCGTAACTCTTAACCTAGCACCTTTGTGACCAATCTTAACTCTTAACCTAGAATCCTAAGTTTACAGGTTTCCCATTAGACAGGTTTCTCTCTAACTTTAATGTACCTATGGAAAGAAACAACTGTCAATAGAATGCACCTGCTTTTAACATGTCCATGTTTCAGGAGACCATTTCTATCATTGAAATACTTGTCTCTTAGAATTGTGTGCTTTTTTTTTGTTAGCAACAAGATGTCTGTTCTGTATGTATGACGTAAAGTTTGAATACACCTGTAGAACCATAATGTTTTAAAGCATAGCACTAAGTATGACCGCAACAAAAAAACGAGTTCCTTCTTCAACATTACAGCAAGACACTAACTGCATAATGTTAGACTCCTATACAGACGATGTGTATAAATAACGTAGAGGAGTATGGATTTTGATTGTGCATAGTCATGTAATGTTACAGCAAATGTATCATAACATCATTATTACCTCAGATAAGAAATGTTTAAAAACATCAATATTAAGAATTGATACCTGTTTGTCTGATACATTGTTACTTAGAGGCCAACATGACCATCATGTGTCTGCTGCCACCCAGAAAAGGGATTCATACACGGAAAATCAAAGTTAAAATATGGCAGCATTTAGAACAACATATTTTTTGCAGTTTAAATGAACAACCAGAAGAAAGAGCTGACATTTTCTGTAGATTATTCATAAAGGGTTTCCGTTCCAAGGTCTAGTGCACAAGAATAGGTTCAACTCACATTAAATGCATGTAAAATGAAAGTAGCCTTCTGTGGTATCCAATTAGTAGCTATTTCCATTCTCACGTCTTTGGTGCATGTCAACAAAGACGATGTCTAACCAGACTTACAATATGACTTACCTGTAATTACAGGTATATATAGCTGTCTTTCATGTTTATAATTACAAACCTGCACACAAGAAAGGTGATACCCATTCGTTCTATTACATGTATAACACATTTTGAGACAAAAACTGAAGTATTATCTTCATATTAATGTGTTTCATTCAGTTCAAGTTCTTTAATTGAGCTTTGCAACACATTTGTGTGAACAATGTTTCCTTTTAGACAAAATAGTAAACTAATTAAAATATCACACTATAACACACACGAGAAATGAGAGCTGAAAATCTACCTTTAATCTTCATGTATTGGACTGAAGCTTCAACATAAAAAGATCTCATTATTATAAACATATTTTTTAGATAAGTAGTTTGACACGTACCACTGCCACCCCTTTTGATCCAAAAAGGACTATACATGTTAAACATGTTAATGTATAGAAGATGAAAGCAGTCAACACTAATTCAGTCTCTTTTGACAAAATTTGTATCCAGTTCAAGATAATTTTTTAAATTGTAATTGATTCAGAGAGAGCGATGTGTCTGAGTAACTGAGCTTTTGTGTATCACCTCATCCTACCTAGTCAGGGGTTAATTACATCATCCCCAGGCTTACCTGTAACTCTCACCTGGGCCACAGGTAAGATCAGTCAGGTAAACTTCAAATTGTTTCTCCAAACCATCAGGTTTCACTTAAATATTACTTAACAATGATATTTTTTACATTTTCGATTTTATTTTGAGACAAATATTGGGTTTAATGATTTATCTGAACACTTTTCAATATTCCTTGAATATGAAACCCAATTGGAATTTATGACTCAGCCAAGTAAAGATAACAAATACTTTTACAAAACGTCTAAGTTCTGAAGTTATATAGCTCATCATAATAAAAGGGGCACCTGCCAAAATTGAAAACGCAATGCTGTACGATTGGTCTATCAATCAAACAATGCTGTACGATTGGTCTATCAATCAAACGTACAATGTAGGTGTCGTAGATAGTTTGGTAGATAAGTGAAGTTTCTCGTCCTTCACTCATTGTATGATGTCCCGTAGTTGCTTATCTTTCACTGACCACAAAGTACAAACATATTCTTCAAAAGTTCTTTAGAAATTCAGTTTATGAATGAACCTACATTATGTGGTTAAGGTTCTCAAGAGGTTGGTCGTTTTATTCTTCACCATTCACTGAAACAGGTCACCATCTTCAGAAAAAATATGTATCTCAACATCAAATCATATTTAGTATATTACCTATAGTATAATGTTTTGAGGTAAATGTTCACAAATTTTGGACTGTTTAAAAACTGAAAATGGAGCTTTCTTCAAGTAACACAGATACTGAATGTTCTAGTGCTATAACTATCCAGTCAAATGTCAATGTTTTCGTTCTCCCAGTACCGTTAAGTCAATGGCTCAGTAATTTAGGTACTCAATTATTGAGAGTCAGCCATGTTCAGATCATACAAAGTTTCAAACATAACATTTGAACAAAATATTAGTCCTTCAAAATTGTTTGGTATATTCCACCTCTATTTAAAATATTATGTTATGATCATAGGAGCGTGGAAAGATGTAGATGACAGGATTGACCAATATTCCCATGGTCTGACTAGTGATAAAGACAGCTGATGTACGTAGACTCGCTCAGGGTGACCGTCAGGTGAAGGGGTGAACTAAAGCATAAACCAGAGAAAGTTGACTTCAGGAAGTTGACTTCAGGAAATATAACATTTCATCACAACAAAACATAACACATAAAATACTGTTTACCGGGGGAAATTAAAGACCAGTGAGACATCAATCAATTTGTCCAGTTACTTAATTTAACGGTATTCTACCCCGGTTTGACCTTGAACCTTGAAAGGAAAACTGATCACAGAAATGAATAAAACTTACCATAACTTTACCAAGCAACTAGATACGTGCCCATCATTTGTATGCAAGGGAATTAAAATCCCCAAATCCTGTTTGGGAGGTTTGGTTTGTTGGTGTTTTACGTCCTATTATCAGCTATGGTCATTTAAGGACATGCAATATTTTGGTGGTGGAGGAAAGCCGGAGTTCACGGAGAAAAACCACCGACCTACAGCCAGTACCTGGCGACTACCACACTTAGGTCTTGAACCCGCAACCCAGAGGTGACGGGCTAATGGTAGCAGAATGTCAGACTCCTTAATCACTTGGCCACTGCAGCCTCTTTGGGTGGCCCCTCCTCACTGACCTGCATAGGTTAAAGGTCCCTGATACTTTCTCTTCACGAAAACCAATGTTGGAAGAAAGAGGAATAGGGAGGGGGAGGGGGGGAGACCCCATAAACTTTTGTTAGATACATGTGTTACATCATGAAAGTTGGTTTTACAATAAACAAGAGGCCCATGGGCCTTAACGGTCACCTGAGTCC
>NW_018408698.1:207316-207983 GCF_002113885.1 Mizuhopecten yessoensis
GGCCATATTGGATTTCTGATCGACCCGAAAAATAACAACACTTTGTCAGGACCATGAGGCGATCATTCCTACCAACTTTCAGTTCAATCGGTCCAGCAGAACTTGACTTTAAGTTTGAAATAGGTTTTCAAAATGGCGGCCGTGGCGGCCATATTGGATTTCTGATCGACCCGAAAAATAACAACACTTTGTCAGGACCATGAGGCGATCATTCCTACCAACTTTCAGTTCAATCGGCCCAGCAGAACTTGACTTTAAGTTTGAAATGTAAAATGTTAACGGACGACGGACGACGGACGACGGACGACGACGGACGAAAACGGATAGCAATAGGTCACTTGAGCTAAAGCTCAGGTGACCTAAAAACATCAATAATTACCAGAAGTTAATATGTGTTATCATGTTATTGCTGTAGAGACTGGAAAATCTCAGCGGAGTCATCTACAAGATAAATGTAAAAACTTCATTTATACTTACCCAAACTCAATGTCACTGTGGACATACATTACTAGATGTGAAACCATACACATTTTTAAAGCTAACTGAAAGAGAAGCAGCCAAAGACTTACAACCAGACCCAAGAAAAATGAGTCACAAGAGACTGATGGCAAAGATCTCAGGCACAAGTCAGTATGGCCTGACCATGGCTTAGACCACCAGACATCAC
>NW_018408699.1:0-3589 GCF_002113885.1 Mizuhopecten yessoensis
AGTTTATATTTTGTAGTTACAGTACGTGTTACACATCTACTTATGTTAGTAAATACTTTGTAGTTACAGTATGTGTTACACATCCGTGTATGGTAGTTATACTTTGTAGTTACGGTACGTGTTACATATCCGTGTATGGTAGTTTATACTTTATAGTTACAGTATGTGTTACACATCCGTGTATGGTAGTTTATACTTTGTAGTTACAGTATGAGTTACACATCCGTGTATGGTAGTTTATACTTTTTAGTTACAGTACGTGTTACATATCCGTGTATGGTAGTTTATACTTTGTAGTTACAGTATGTGTTACACATCCGTGTATGGTAGTTTATACTTTATAGTTACAGTATGTGTTACACATCTATGTATGGTAGTTTATAATTTGTAGTTACAGTATGTGTTACACATCCGTGTATGGTAGTTAATTTTAGTTGGCTCACTAAATCGAAATATTTAAAAAGTGTTTCTTTCTTCTCCTTCTTCTTTTTTTTTCTTCTCTCTTCTTTTTCTTCTTCTTCTGAAGGTATCACTCTCCGTTCTATTTTCTATAAATTAATATATCTGACGTTCTATATATGACTTACTATTCATTCTTATTCAGTGATATTTTTACATAAAAAAATATCCTTTTTATGTCAGGTAATCCCTTTTAACGACCCCCGTTTCTATGGAAACGTGATACACCACATATGTACTAAGTTACATCCAGTTACATCTATTCAAAAACACACGTATTCTGACATAGACCAAGGAAGTCATTCTAAACGTTGGCACTCAAGAACTCTAGAATTCTATCTATCGCAGACGCACATCTAACAAGGGTTCACGTCTATAAAGCAAACAACATTAGGTATGGCGGAAAACAGTAATGAAAAATATATATCTCAAACATTTCATTGGGAAGGACAAACATAATCTTCGTATTCTTATAAGTTTTAAGCATAGATAAATGAAACCTCTTGATTTTTAGGGTTGGAGTGTGGAGCAAAAATATCTCAAACACGGAATATACATTAATTTATCTGAGGTAAATTTAATAAAATAACATTTGAAACATGATTTACAAACCATTGTACGTTTCATTAGCCTTATTAAGACCAGGTGTACAAGAATTATTTCATTTTAAAGGGACAATTTCCTTTTATGTATCGGAACATTAATTGAACGTGTCAGGAATAGAACATACGACATAACAGTGTATTGAAGGTCTTGTCGTAACTTATGTATTAACACGTCTGGCGTGGCGTGACGTCTCACATAGACACACAACCGATATAGAATCTAGAATGTATAGATAGATTTTTATGAAATCTTGAAGGTGTGATTTCTGACGCTTTACTGGGTTTTAAAGTAATATATATCTGATTGAAAATAGAAATATGTGTTTAATTTTATTGTTTCTGTTTCAACAATTTTCTCATCAAGCTCAGCAGAAGAAAAACAACTTATAAAATTCATATTTCGTGTTTGTTATTAGTGCGTTGTATCTACCCAAAGCATATTAGGGTAGTAGACTAATATTTGGAGAAAAGGTCCTCAACAGAGCTAAAGGATATTTTCATTTGGATGATGAAAGGGTTGGCATGTTTACACGATTTATTCTGTAAATATGATAAATTGAGGGAGCAACACATAAGTCATCAAAATAGTTTGATATCAATATTTATCACAACTGAGGTCAGTGTCACAGTAAATGAAAAGTTACATTTTGAAAATCTAATGAAGTTATTAAAATTCGGAAGGCACTACGGGTACTTCAGACACATTTTACCTTAACAAATGCTTTAATATCCACCACTGAGGTTACTCGACCGTTTTGGGTTTACTATGTAATTAAATGGCCAAAACCAGCTTATTTAATTGCCACCATAGAAAGAACAGAAATATGAGAACACATTGATCAGCGCAATATAGAAGTATGAGAAAACACCAGAAGATTGGACTTAAGAGCTAATAGTTAAACTATCCAAAAGGAGATTTCTCTGCCTGTGACAACTACAGAGGTTTCTGAAAAGAGATAATCGAAAGAATACGTTATGGGTTCGACGGATTACTGAGAGAGGAATAAGCTGTGTTTTGTAGAGGCAGGAGAACAACAGAGCAAGTGTGTACACTCAGAAACATAGTGCGGAATGGAATTCACCTTAACTTATCAACTGTGTTGACTTCGAGACGGAATTTGACTCTGTGCATAGAGAAAGCCGTTGTAAGATTATGGCATCTGATAGAATTCAAGGCAAATGAATACGCTAGTAAGACTGTATTATGAGAACACTGAATGTGCATGTTGGTGTAACAAAACACCAAGATCTACAAAGCAAGCCAAATAGTTTATAAACAAATACAGAATAGTTGGGCTCCAAAATCAATGCCAGAAAAACAGAAGTCCAAAGAATGAACGCAAAAATTTGAGGAAATTATTAAGCTGGGTGAGGAAGACAACGAAAATGTGGACTTGTCTGTTTATCTAGGAAGAATAGTTAACAAGAAAGGAGGTTGTGACAATGACATCAGGAGTTAAGCAAATGTTCAAGGCAATCCGCCTCTTTATCTTTTTATCGATTTGATAAAGGAAAAGTCCTCCGTCCGCTAGTTCACAATTACTTCTTTACTTACATATGTATATATAAGAGATCATCTTTAAAACCAATCCCGTGTTTAATTACTCAAACACGGACTCCATTGTTTCAATTAACCTATTAGATCCGTCGTTATTTCCTTTCGTGATACCGGTACCACACCATTTACGGGACATGAGCTACCTTCCGTGATCCAGATACGAAACTAGACTGTGTATGACACACGAGTTACGTCCCTTGGTCAACCTAACTACGGGTTACTATTGTATTTGTTTCAATTGTGTATTTTTCATTAGTTTATTCGCAAAAAAATAAACTTGTTTTAAATATACAGTGAAATTGTGTCACTTAACACAATAATACAGACCCTGTTTACTGACATATTTCACAATTATTTTGATAAACGCACATACACACACGATATAGATCTTGTAAAAATTCTAGATAGATACAGGATGCAAAAAAAAGGAAGAACACCTCACCATACAGCTAAGTTCCAGTAACTTGCGAACATTTATGAATCTATTTACTACATACTGCATACAATATACAATCACTAATAGGTAGTAAACACAACCAGCAACGAAATCTTTGGAGGAAAAGGTAAAACACATTCCGTATACAAATACCTACAGACGATACAAAACATGACATACAGAGACTAGATCTCACACTGCAAATAAGATTATGTAATGGAATACATTGGATAAAGTCATCTCATCGACACGTTTGGCAACATTCCTTGTATGAATATAACGGGTTTAGCACAAGTAACAGAAGGATTAAGGTAGGTAAACTGTAGATAGTGTTAAGTATAGCCATCCATACTGACTTCACATGCCACGTAGACACACCGCACACAGCGTGTGTAGGGTAAACACAAGAACAATCTCATAATAGTGTGGTGTCTCTTGTTTAATATCTCCTCGGTTCCTGAAGTCTTTTTCAGGTGACTTTGAGTCCTATTATTTATTCTTGGTGATTTTTAAGGAATATTTGTTTTTTTT
>NW_018408699.1:4450-19156 GCF_002113885.1 Mizuhopecten yessoensis
AATTTATGGATTGAACGGCGTTTTTTTAATCCCTATATGAAGCAGCAAGGACTCTCCCGTGCCAGCCTTCCGGTCCGGAATTTTGTATGTCAATTTTGTGATATAATTACTGTACTGAATTGCTGTGACAGGACATCATTTTGTTGATGCTCAATGTCGTCCAAATGCTTCCTGCTGGAATCTGAGTTTTCGTTCTTTAACCAAGCATTTTATCTTAAACATATGCTAGTCAAATGGTTTGACATTTAAAGGTAGGAGAATGACGGGAGAATGACGGAGACGGTGAGGGAAGGGCTAGTACAAAATACAAAATGTAACACATTAATCCTGAAAAAGTCTGTCGCTTAAAATATATCTTGGTATAATATTAACTTTAACTGTGACGTGTACACACAAGTAGGAGAGGTTGTTATATGTTTCTACTGAGGAAAGGAAACTTACAAAAAAAGAAAATAAAGCGGACACTTTTATCATAAAGTTTGATAGTAGGGTTTTAAGTGCTCGTCTTTCTCTTAGATAAATGTGCAGATTTGTGTTGTCTTTAACAACCCCTGTATAAATGCAGGTCCAAAACAATTGAAACAAAATTAAACATGTTCATTCATTATTGAAATAACATTAATCTGTTAAAATTCAACGAAAACGTTATGTACCAAAAATGTATCATGCAGACAATGTAAACCTCTGTGAATCCTATACATTCCTTTTGATATTATTGTGATTTTTGCATATGCCAGATTTGGGAAAATATACCAAATGTTTGAGACATGATATAAGTTTAGCA
The DNA here is from genome assembly GCF_002113885.1 of Mizuhopecten yessoensis. Classification (NCBI taxonomy): domain Eukaryota; kingdom Metazoa; phylum Mollusca; class Bivalvia; order Pectinida; family Pectinidae; genus Mizuhopecten; species Mizuhopecten yessoensis. The sequence goes on from NW_018408699.1 coordinate 5,235, forward strand.
TGATGATTGGTGTGCACGATGAGGAAGCTTAACATTTTTTACAGTTACTATTTTTACAGTTACTATTTTTGAACATGATGTTACTATAAAGTTCTCTAGAATATTTAAAAGAAAATTCCAAATGAATATTTTGATCGATTCCTTGAACTGAAATATTATTTTACTGCGTTAGTGTTGAGGTTTGGAGACCTGGAACTAAATACTGTATCTTTATCTCAAATTAATCACGTAAATGTAAGGTCCAAGTTGTTTGATTTACATATCATCTGCTCATGTTTTTGTCATAGCCCATCGTGTCTCAATAGAGACAATGCTCACTCCATCGCATGCAGATAGATGTTTTCCTGGTCTGTGCGATATGGGACCTGCTCATGAGAGAAATGTATGTGATATTCGTTAAGAAGTAGAATTCTATATTGATTAACATGTTGTAACAAATTGTTTGTCACAAAACCCGTTTTTTCTGACTGTCTATAGCCTCAGTAAATTGTAAAGGCTACTCCCTTAAGGGTTTGGAACATCCTCACACATATATACCTATCTTGCAGTAACACACAACAACAGGAAACAATGAAATAGTTAATAGGAATTACACTGTATCATACAGCTATATTCCAATAATTTGCGAACATTTCAGAATCCACACACTACATACAATATACAATAACAAATAGTTGTAGGTAGTAAACACAACCACCAAAGCCTTGGAGAAACAGGGAAAACACATTTCTTATACCAACAGGTGATCTACAGACACGACTGGCATGTGCAACTAAAAATAAGTAATGAAATACATTGTATAAGTCATCTTATCGATACGTTTGGCGATATCCTTGTATAAATATAACGGGTTTAGCACAAGTAACAGAAGAATGTTAGGTAGGTAAACTGTAGATAGTGTTAAGTATAGCCATCCATACTGACTTCACATGCCACGTAGACACACCGCACACAGCGTGTGTAGGGTAAACACAAGAACAATCTCATAATAGTGTGGTGTCTCTTGTTTAATATCTCCTCGGTTCCTGAACTCTTTTTCAGGTGACTTTGAGTCCTATTATTTATTTTTGTTGATTTTTAAGGAATATTTGTTTTTTTTATCTTCACCCCATTTTTTGTAATTGATTGAAATGATTTCAGGTACACTTATTTCCACCTAGCAATGAAACTGTCAAATACTCACGGCAAATTGTTTATTCAATTATTATTTTTAAAAATCTATATTTAAAGTAAGTATTCATTATCATACAATCAGAATTAAATTTTTGAAATTGTGTTATCATGATATATGTGGCTTGTTGGTCTAGGGTATGATTCTTGCTTTGGGTGCGAGAGGTCCCGGGTTCAAATCCCGGACAAGCCCACTTATTATATTTTGATTGAAATCATCAATGTTTGATTTGTATGATGTTAAGCTATTATTTGCCGTTATACTGGTTAGAATTGTAGACTTATGTTATATCCCTACATTATTTTGTACAAAATGATTGACTGATATCGATATCAATGTATTGCACTATTTTCGTTCCGTTGTGTAAATCTTGAATCCGTAAATGATTGCATCATTTTGTGTAATTACCTGACAGACAGACAGACATTTTATATAACCCCCTTGCGGAGATTTGTAATACATGTATACACATTCATCATTTTCATCATTATATTATATACTTTGACGTGCAATGACCTGACAATAAACACGATTGCTCTACAGTATGTACACGTTATAACTCACTATATTGGCATCAGTTCATAACGGAATCTTTAATAAGAGCTCATTCTGTATCGGTTATATCAATCTTACTTCTATCTGCACGTAGGACACTGCATTTTGTTTGGTTAATAATAATAATTCGAGGTTCTTATATACCGCTTTATCACAACCTAGTTCGTAGGTTGTCTCAAAGCGGTTCACAAATTATTGTCCGTGGTTATAGGGCCTTTGCAACAAGCCAATACCTTTAAAATAAAATATAACTTTGCACTTCAACAGCTTCTACTACATCGTCTAGTAACATATCCCTACTTTTAAAGAGTTTTTCGACACAACAATAAAGAATGCAAGACTCGACAGAATAATATTTTTTCTTTAATTCGATGTATTTTGATTAATAATTTGAAAATTCGGAGAGTAATGAAGGTATTGCAGAAAATACATTATACTTTTACAAATACTTGAATTCCGCAAGGTCACAATTACTTCTTTACTCACATATGTATATATTAGAGATCATCTTTAAATCCAATCCCGTGTTTAATTACTCAAACACGGACTCCATTGTTTCAATTAACCCATTAGATCCGTCGTTATTTCCTTTTGTGATACCGGTACCACATAATTTACGGTACATGAGTTACCTCCCGTGATCCAGATACGAAACTAGACTGTGTATGACACACGAGTTACCTCCCTTGGTCCACCTAATTACGGGTTACTATTGTATTTGTTTCAATTGTGTATTTTTCATTAGTTTATTCACAAAAAAAATAAACTTGTTTTAAATATACAGTGAAATTGTGTCACTTAACACAATAATACAAACCCTGTTTACTGACATATTTCACAATTATTTTGATTAAACGCACATACATACACGATATAGATCTTGTAAAATTTCTAGATAGAAACAGGATGCAAAAAAAGGAAGTACACCTCACCATACAGCTAAGTTCCAGTAACTTGCGAACATTTATGAATCTATTTACTACATACTGCATGCAATATACAATCACTAATAGGTAGTAAACACAACCAGCAACGAAATCCTTTGAGGAAAAGGGAAAACACATTCCGTATACAAATACCTACAGACGATACAAAACATGACATACAGAGACTAGATCTCACACTACAAATAAGATTATGTAATGGAATACATTGGATAAAGTCATCTCATCGATACGTTTGGCAACATTCCTTGTATGAATATAACGGGTTTAGCACAAGTAACAGAAGAATGTTAGGTAGGTAAACTGTAGATAGTGTTAAGTATAGCCATCCATACTGACTTCACATGCCACGTAGACACACCGCACACAGCGTATGTAGGGTAAACACAAGAACAATCTCATAATAGTGTGGTGTCTCTTGTTTAATATCTCCTCGGTTCCTGAAGTCTTTTTCAGGTGACTTTGAGTCCAATTATTTATTCTTGTTGATTTTTAAGGAATATTTATATTTTTATCTTCAACCCATTTTTTGTAATTGATTGAAATGATTTCAGGTACACTTCTTTCTACCTAGCAATCAAACTGTCAAATACTCACGGCAAAATGTTTATTCAAGAAGTTTTTTAAAAAAATCTTTATTTATATCGATTGTTCATCATAATACAATCAGAATTAAATTTTTGAAATTGTGGGCTTATGAAATACGTGGCTTGTTGGTCTAGGGGTATGATTCTCGCTTTGGGTGCGAGAGGTCCCGGGTTCAAATCCCGGACAAGCCCTGTTATTTTATTTTGTTTGAAATCATCAATGTTTGATTTGTATGATGTTCAGCTATTATTTGCCGTTATACTGGTTAGAGTTGTAGACTTATGTTATATCCCTGCATTATTTTGTACAAAATGATTGACTGATATCGATATTAATGTATTGCACTATTTTCGTTCCGTCGTGTAATCTTATGTTCGTAAATGATTGCATCATTCTGTGTAATTACCTGACAGACATTTTGTATTACCCCCTTGCGGAGATTTGAAGTACAGGTATACACATTCATCATTATATTATATACTTTGACGTGCAATGACCTGACAATAAACACGATTGCTCTACAGTATGTACACGTTATAACTCACTATATTGGCATCAGTTCATAACGGAATCTTTAATAAGAGCTCATTCTGTATCGGTTATATTAATCTTACTTCTATCTCCACGTAGGACACTGCATTGGGTCTTTTCGGTTAAAACAAAATATTACATTGCACTTTAATAGCGTTTACTACATCGTCTAGTAACATATCTCTACTTTTAGTGGACACAACAATAAAAAGATTCGACAGAAAAATATTTTGTTTTTAATTTGATGTATGATTTGACATACATTATGCAGCATTATTTTCGGCAGACTTCATGAAGCATCGAAAAAGGGTCGAATTTCAGTTGTTCCGATTATGTGCTGTCCTCTGGATGACACGCTTAATCCATAATGGGTAGCGCAAAACAGACGGCATGTACGCGTTTTCAATGTTAGAACAGTGTTTCTACTGTAGGAAACGAACTTACTTGTTGATCGTGCTTGGCCTTACATTATCATGTCGGAATCCCGAGTCCAGTTTTTCAAGCTGGTCAGATACACGATCGGAAATCTGAACAGAGACTGCAATTTTCTCTTACTTTTGTAACCTCGACGCTAATTGGATTCTAAGAACTATGGGATATTTTCGTTTGGATGATAAAAGCGTCGGCATATTTACGCTATTTATTCTGTACATATGAAAATTGAGAGAGCAACATATTAGTCAACAACATTGATTTATATCAATATTACTCAAAACTTGGGTCAGAACCGCAGGGAATGAACAGTGACATTTTGAAAATCTAAGGAAGTTATTATAATTCAGAGAGGAATGCAGATATTTCAGAAATACATTATACTGTTACAAATGCTTGAATTCCATCCACTAAGATAACTCGACCCTTTTTGATTAAATGACCAAAACCAGCTAATCTAGTTGACACTAAAGAGTGAACATATATGTTAGAACATTGACATAGCTCTCATAAAAGCATGATAAAACACGAGCATGGTGGACAAAATAGCTAATAGTTAAACTACCCAAAAGGAGATTTCTCTGTCTGTGACAACTACAGAGGTGCAACACTAGTACTGTTGTCAGTGTCGAGTAAGATCTTCGGAAAAGAGATTGTCGAAAGAATTCGGGATGAAGTCGACGGACTACTTAGAGAGGAACAAGTTGGGTTTCGTAGAGACAGAAGCACAATAGAGCGGCTGATCATACTAAGAAACATCATTGAAAAGAGTAGTCGTTCTGGACTTCGAGAAGGCATTGAAAAGAGTGGTCATTCTGGATTTCGAGAAGGCATTGAAAAGAGTGGTCATTCTGGACTGGAGAAGGCATGGAAGTCTGCGCTTCGAGAAAGCCTTTGGACTATTGTGGCATCGTGTGGAATTTCAGATGAATTAACACGCCTGGTAAAACTGTTTTATGAGAACACTTAAAGCGCTGTATTAAAGAATGATAATGAAGTCTTGGTTAAAACAGGGATGTGTTATGTCTGTATATTTGTTCCTTAATACCGCCTATTGGGAAATGAAGAATACAACGAGGTGAAAACTGAAAGGTATCAAATATCAATATCACACGACGATTTACATTAGAGGACAGATACAAACAACATGAACTTTACCGTATGGAAGAGACGGTAGGCATGGCCATGGGCGACCATATTCATGAGGATGGATAACAATAGGATATGTGCGACATCTCTTACATTGAAATCTAAAGGAAAAAGAGAGTAAGATGACCAAAAAACAACATGGAGAAATACATTTGAAAAAGAAAGAGAAAGCATCGGATGAAGAAGTTCGGATGAGACGAGGACGGTGGCAAACGACTACATGAACACAGAAAAGGAGATGTTATCGAGAAAACATAATGTGATACGATACAGTTATAAAGACAGTCTGGTCCAATATAAGCACTGGATCTGAACTAACAACTGTTGGCTGGTTGTATATAACTTAAATAGATATATAAGCAAAGAGTTAGCGACAGTGCGTTGTCAAATTTTCAAGGCAACCTACCTCGTTATCAAAACAATAATAATTTAAAGACAAAGTTGTTTGACAGTTTCCTTTATCAGTCCTGTCCCTATTACTTCTTCGCTTCTATTTGTCTGAGAGATCATCTCACTCAACTGGACTCCCTTCAGTTAATTAATCCTAAAGATCCGTCGTTATTTTCTTATATGGAACTGGAACAAAACGTTTGTGACACACGAGTTGCCTCCCTTGGTCCACCTCATTACGAGCTTTTATATATTGTATTTTTCTTCAGTTTAATCGCAAAAACATAACTAGTTTTAAAATATACAGTTTAATGGTATCACTGAAGTCAATACTACAAACCCCGTTTACTGACATGCTTCAAGCTTATTTCATTTCGTTTATTCTCATTTCCCCAAATTATGTATTTTGTTTTGCTGAATAATAGAAACTAATCAATAATAATTGTTTTTCTCAATTTCTGTGGTTGGAGATAATAAGGAGGTTTTTCATAAGGTCTTAAAAAAAAAAATGCAAATCAATTTTGTTAAATACTTCGATTATTGTTTTTTCTTGTATACTAAATCATGTCTCAATACGATTCATTGATGGATGGAAAGGTAATAAGTGATACAGAGTAAGGAAGTAACTGTTAAAGAAATTAAATTTAGATCGTCAATAAAGAAAGCTATTCAAGGTTAACATGTTATCCATTGCGTCTAAATATGTATATTAGATGCGTCAGTGGTATTATAGGTCAAAATAATGATAAACCACGTCTCTTAAATTGTTCTAAAACAGGGGAAGTATACTGCAAAAAAGGGAAACGTGCCGGCCATATTATTTATAACGTTACTTTTACATATTTTGGCAACGGCAGGTAATTTACTTCAACTAGTACTTCAGGGAAAAGTACCATAAAACATACAGCTACAAGGTTACGGCCAACCACGGGGACTGATAGCCCACCAGAAGTTACAGGGTTACAGCCAACCACGGGGACTGATAGCCTACCAGCAGATACAAGGTTACAGCCAACCTCGGGGACAAATAGCCCACCAGCAGATACAGGGTTACAGTCAACCTCGGGGACTGATAGCCCACCAGTAGATACAAAGTTACAGCCAACCATGGGACTGATAGCCCACCAGCAGAAACAAAGTTACAGCCAATCTCGGGAACTAATAGCCCACCAGTAGATACAAGGTTACAGCCAACCTCAAAGACTAATAGCCCACCAGTAGATACAAAGTTACAGACAACCACGGGGACTGATGGCCCACCAGTAGATACAAGGTTACAGACAACCAGGAGGACTGATAGCCCACCGGTAGATACAAGGCTACAGCCAACCTCGGGGACTGATAGCGCACGCGTATATACAAGGTTACAGCCAACCTCGGGGACTGGTAGTCCACCAGTAGATACAAGGCTACAGCCAACCTCGGAGACTGATAGCCCACCATCAGAATCAACCACCTTGTTACAATGTACGTAAATCAGTTATTGGAAATAAGTAAGAACTACCTATTTTAACTTTAGTTTGCTGATAACTAGGTAAACATTTTAATGCACAGTTTGTCTTTTGGGGATAAAGACACTTCACAAAATACAGACATTCCAACATACATACAGTTCATAGGATTGATTATTATTAAGGACAAATGAAACACGTGCTGAAAAGCTTTTCTACATGTTTCAATAAGCTGTCAAATGATGAATTATGTAACTTAGAAAGCGTATACGCCTACAAGCTATCTTTCTATCTAGATATTCTGCAACACCCTCTTTCGACTATTATGTGCAGAGAGCGCGTATGTGCATGGTAAGGGGTATTGTGTGGTGACCGAAATAAAAATGAGAGAGAGAGAGAGAGAGAGAGAGAGAGAGAGAGAGAGAGAGAGAGAGAGAGAGAAAAGTGTGATGAGAGAGTATAAGTTTAGACCTACTACTGCCCATACAAGGGCATATTTTATGGAACCTCTACGGATGTTGATAGCTCCTGTTGTATAAAATAGCGGATCTATTATGGACTTTGGGTCGAGGTGAGGGAGAGGGGGGGGGTGATAATAATATAATAATAGTTTGAAGATTGTTTATCTAATATATAGTAGCATACACTCCAACTGAGCTGTATTAGGAAAGAGTTCTGATTCGATGTTGGTCATATCAAAACTGGCCACCTTTAGGAACTCTTTCCTAAACAGAGCCAGAAATAATGTATTCGGGTAGGTGAACTATGATGACAGGGGAAAGGGGTGAAGAGGACGGGAGAGGGTGAAGTTAAAAACACGCTGACATAGTCTATGGCCTAACAAAGGGAGTATCACTGATTGCCTTCTTGAAGTATTTGTAAAAGTCCTTATTGGTAGGGATTTGTCGAAAAGATAGGGGGTGGGCATTTCTTGATAGTCTCGTTGGGTGGACTACATATGGTGTCATTTGGATTGCTACTTTCTCGTAGACTATTTTGTAAAATAAACACAGTCTGCTTTTTGATCTTCTGTGTGCTAATGTTTGCCAACCCAGACTCCCCAACATGTCTGTTACACTGTCCAGAGGGAAACATTTGCCAGACAACCACCTAGCAGCTCTGCGCTGGACCTTTTATAGTTGTGTGTATTACCTGGTACTTGCTCGGGTTAAATTCCATATCCCACTGTTTCTCTCATAACTGTAATCTGTCAATGTCTTTTTGGAGTCTGAATGCATCTTTTCGATTACTTACCGCTAGGCAGATGGCAGTGTCGTCTGTGAAGAGACACACTGTTGATGTTATGTTTAGTGGCAAGTCATTAATATGAATTAAAAATAAATTTGGGCCGAGGACCGAACCGTGGGGTACACTTGATGTTACCGGGACTTTTGATGAAGCATCTCCCTCCAAGACAACTTGCTGTATTATGCCTGTAAGAAAAACCTCTGATCCATTTGAGAGTTAGGTGCTGTATCCCGTATTGATGAAGTTTGAATAAAAGTTTTTCGTGGTTTACCTTATCAAAAGCTTTACTAAAATCGAGTAAAATTAAATCAGTCTGCTTACCTGTTTGTAGGTTTTTGAAAAAAAATCCTCCATAAGCATGACTAGTTGGGTTTCACAACTACGTTTTTCTCTAAAACCGTGCTGGAGTTCAAACATAATATTATTAGTGTCAAGATGTCTTACCAGGTTTGACGTTACAATATGCTCCATGACTTTGCACAAAATACAGGTAAGGGAAATGGGGCGATAGTTCGAAGCTCTATTTTTCTCACCTTTCTTGAATAAAGGGTCCGATGGGATGGGAGCTCACTGTTTGGTATGATGATCGAAATAATACCTGTAAAATGGGTGCCAGTTCACTATGGAGTTCTTTGATGGCGTCAGGACCGGCCGCTTTATTGGGATTAAGTTTATAAAGAAGTTTGTCAATACCTGGAACTTAGAGAGTAATGTTTGACATTGGTAGGTACTTACTTTTTTGGACTTGGGTGGGAATTCCTTGGTCAATGGTTTGTTGTTGACAGAGTTGTTTAAGGCTGAGAGGCGATTTGGGTGTAAAGACGAACTGAAATTTTTCATTAAGGATATTTGGTTTATCTATATTGTCAGTACACAGCAGACCATCTCGTTTAAGGGGTCCTATACCTTTGGGGTCTTGTCGACTGTTTTTCAAAAAGCTGAACAATTTTTTTGATGAATAAGATTTTTGCTCAACTGGTGCTTGTTCGTTTGGTGTTATGATTCCTAGGAGTTCTTCGAATTACCTGTTATGGGATTCTTTAATCATCTTTGTACCAGGTGTTTGTAGTGCAGGAAGTGTTCCCTGTCTCTTACCTTTTTTGACTTTTTGTGTTTATAATACAGGCTGTCTCTTTTCCTGATGTGACGTCTTATGTTTAGAGTCATCCAGGGAATGGATTGCTTCGTACCAATTGTTTTTGTTGGAATCGATTCTGAAATGGCTTTATTTAGTTCCGAAATAAATCCTTGCCAAAGAGTTTCAGTGGACTTACCGTGGTGATTTTCGGTGAAATTTTTCCGCATCCTGTCCTGGAGTTTCTTCCAGTGAGCCTCTTTGTACATATCAACCTGTCCTGGTTTTTGTTTTTGGTATGATAGACCTGGCATATTGGTAACTCGACTTACAATTGTCGGGTTGTTTGTAAGGAATACATCCAGAATGTCTTCTTCCCTTGTGGGTTTACTCACTAAGTTGTTGTCATCCAGCATGTTTATGAAGTCTTGGTATATGGGTTGGGCTAGTTGGTCATCCTTTAAAGTGAGAAACGAGTTTTCCCAAGTAAATGTAGGGTAGTTGAAATCACCTGTAACCCATATATTTGAGTTCTTCTTTATCAAGGCAATTGTTTTTGCTAGTTCTTCAGCACTCACCTTGTCATGCTCATTTGGTTTGTAATAAGATGCAATGTATAGTGTTTTGTGGCCACTTATTTCCAGTTTGATCCATATGACCTCGCAGTTGGTTGTTAGTTGCTGTTTTTCACTGCATATAAGATCCTTTTTTTACTAGGAGGAGCACCCCACCCCCTCTACAACCTGATTTCCTATCATTCCGGAATGGAATATAACCGATTGACTGAGGAAATAACTCACCATCATGAATATTATCTATAAGCTAGGTCTCTGTGCCTGCTACTATGTCGGGTTTTACACTTCCAACATGGCATGCAATTCTGCCTTTTTAGTTTTTAATAGATTGAAAGTTTACATTTAAAACTTTTATTTGTACCCGGTTTTCTGGGCTTGTTTTCTTCATTGCCTTTGGGCTTATTTTCAAGCTACAGCCATGCTTGTGATGTGTCGCCATGTTTCCAACAAACCCATCACAATCACAGAGACACACCTAGTGCTGAAAAATCAAAATACCTTCATTTTATCATTCATTATCAGTTTGTTTAACATTTAAATACAAACATTAATATAAAAAACATACCAGCTTAGATACTGAAACATCTAGATTACACACGTCTGCATTATAGTGTGAGAATACTGAAGTCGTTACTGTGGCGCTAGTTACATCAATTTTATATATTTTTTAACATTAACGCACTAACTTATACATTGGTGTTTAATTCAGTGTTTGGGGTTTGTGAACTGTGGTGTGTTCCGTCTGTTTGGCTTTACTCATGCTTTAATAACAATTATCAGAAATAATTCACACCAACTAACAATTTACATAAAGAAAGTACAAAAATTAAAAAAGAATGCTAAACATCTTTTAATGTTTACAAATCAAATGGAAAAGAACTTTTAAAATGTGTTAATAGGAATTACACTGCATCATACAGCTACATTTTGATGCTTTGCGAACACTTAAGAATCCACACACTACATCCATTATACAATAACAAATAGGTAATAAACAGGGAAACCACATTCCTTATACCAACAGGTGATCTACAGACACGACTGGCTTATACATTGTATGAGTCATCTTATCGATACGTTTGGCAATATCCTGGTATAAATATAACGGGTTTAGCACAGGAAAGAGAAGAATGTTAGGTAGGTTAACTGTAGATAGTGTTTAATATAGCTATTCATACTGACTTCACATGCCACGTAGACACACAGCGTATGTAGGGTAAACACAAGAACAATCTCATAATAGTGTAGTGTCTCTTGTTTTATATCTCCTCGGTTCCTGAAGTCTTTTTGAGGTGACTTTGAGTCCTATTATTTATTCTTTCCTGTTGATTTTTTGAGTAATATTTTTATTTTTATCTTCAACCAATTTTTTGTATTTTTTTTACATTAAATGGAAGTGCCAAACACTCACGACAAAATGTTTATTCAATAAATTTAAAAAAAAATCTATATCTATTTCAGTTGTTTGCATTTGTGTATGACGTATACAATCAAAATTATATCTTTGAAATTATAAATGTATGTAAGTGGCTTGTTGGTCTAGGGGTATGATTCTCGCTTTGGGTGCGAGAGGTCCCGGGTTCAAATCCCGGACAAGCCCAAGTTATTTTTTTTTAATTGAAACAAAATGATTGACTGATATCGATATCAATATATTGCACTATGTTCTTTCCGGTATTGTATTCTTAAATTCCTAAATGATTGTATCATTTTGTGTAACTACCTGTAGAATGTGATTGGATTAAATGTGTTGTTGTTATGTAGAGTTTACATGTAGGCTACTTGTTACCTGTTTATCTGTGGCCGGTCTATATTTAACCCAGGGATGTAAGTAATATATATACACACGTGACCTAAGGCTGCATAAATGCCACGTTTACATACACTGTTTTAGTAAGGTTGTTACAATACAAAATAACAACATTCAAACTAAATACTTTTCTTTATTTTTTTGTCTTGATTTCATTATCCTTATAAACATGCCGATTTCATTTGTTTAAAGTTGGTTTAACTATGACTTAAAAATAACCATGATCTTATGTTGATAATCAATTATACAATTGTTTTATAACATACACGTTTTAATCTCTTTCTTAATGTTCAATGTACGTTATTAATGTTTCTCACATTCTTTTGTTTTTTGTTATTGCTGAGCTGGTTTGTTTCATCTAATGAAAAGCATACACCACTGTTTAACAAGTGGCTTGTTGGTCTAGGGGTATGATTCTCGCTTTGGGTGCGAGAGGTCCCGGGTTCAAATCCCGGACAAGCCCATATTTTTTAATCCTGTAAATATTATTTCTGTGTTATATAATTTTGCAACAGAATTCGAAAATTCATAAACACAAAACCTCATTACGGAACATATTTTAACATTACAGAATTATTCTTAATCAAAATGAAATTACATATTTAAAGTGGATTTTGTCCTCAAACTTAATATCGAATAGTTATTTAAAGTATTAATTATGTGTACATACTGAGTGTTATGTTAATCAATAATAGTACTAATATTGTCTACAAGATAACCTTTATTATGGCCGATCCACATATATATATGTAATTATGTAAATACGTAATACAGGTACAATGTATATTACGATTATATATACCAACATGATGATATAATCTCTCACGTGACTCGTACATCAATATAACCGCTCCTTTTGATGGCAGATCAACAAAGTGTAACAAAAATCTCCATATTTGTCTACTTTGTTAATCATTAATCAAGTTATCACAATAACAATACAGAAATACACGAATACACAGACTTACGACAATATGTACATTTCATTCCTGTAGCTAGTGTTAAAAAGTTGATTATTTAGCAGATAACAAATTTAGACAAGTGTCACGACACTTGTTTTTGTTTCCTTTTCTGTTCTTTCAAATTTACCATTTGTATTTCGATGCATTGCCAAACAAAATTTGAAAAAAACTAAGTTTAAACCAACATGTAAATCAAATATATACAACAACATGTATATCGTAAATCAAATATATATAAACACGTGTACGAAAACAATTCAATCAAATATACTTAAAAGGAAAGGATTTTTCAAAACAGTATAATATTGATATTCACCAATCAACTACAGATTAAGAAATCCTATTCATTAACATAAAAAAATAAAGATAAGAAAACTTGATTCATCACTCTGTTAGTATGACTTGTGGGTATACCAGCCGCTTACTCATATCCCCAGGACTTGAACTTGTATATGATATGCAACGCACTATTTGAACATTGCCAGCAGAAATGCATTTCATTTGAGTATGAAAGCAAAATTTCTCGTGACGTAACACGTGATTTACTTATGACGTCATAGATTAACCTTGTTCAATGAGAGTCATGTCGCTCCGCTTCGAATAACATGGGGTATGCCCCTGCACAAAACCTCTAGAGACTATAAAAAGGTCCTAAAAAAGAGCTATAACACATATAGACATAACATTGAAAATCAAATACGAATCACGTCAAAATCAAATCCTAAAGATTTTTGGAATATTTTAAATTCATTCAATAAATCTAAAAATGATAACAGTGATGTTGATATATGTTTGGACGAGCTATATAAATACTTCAAGAAATTACATAGTTCAGATGAAGATGAAGATGAGGATGAGTTTATTATTCCAGATATGAATGAAAATATGTTTGATTTTATACTAAATAGTGATGTGACTGAAAATGAAATTATTAACCTTCGTAATAATATTGCGCCGGGTATCGATAATATCTTAAATGAGCATATCAAAAATACGCAGTCTATACTACTACCTATATATGTTAAACTTTTTAATGTTATA